>NW_027040950.1:0-60000 GCF_037179485.1 Ochlerotatus camptorhynchus
AACATGAATATATTTGAAATAAACGTAACATTATATATATTTAAAACATTGGTTTACATTACTTTTAACATGGAATACGTTTGAAATCAACCTAATTTATTTTTGTGGCCAGAAAAAACTGAGATTACGTTTAAATTTACCTCAAATATGTTTGTTTCGATGATAGATTATAGTTGTTGTCATAATAGTTGTCAAATCTACCAAAAAATATTCACGTTTATTTTCAACACGAATGTTTTTAAAATAAACGTAAAAATATTTTAGTTTTTAAACGTTATTAACAATGGCTTCAAACACGGAATACGTTTGAAATCAACCTAGTTTATGTTTGTGGCCAGAACAAACTGAGTTTACGTTTAAATATGTTTGTTACGGTAAATTTTTCTGCGTTAGGCTGTGAACCATTTGCCAAATTAAAAAAGTGACATTTCGAAAGTTATTTTCTAGAGGGAGCTGCACCGTCAGGTTATCCTCACTTATTTTGACATCTGGCAGTGGTTTGCTTACATGGACTTAAGAAAAAAAAATTATTAAATGTTTTTTTTTTAGATTTTTTGGAGAGGAATATTTTTCAAACGAACATAGTCGGATATCATATCTTTTAGTTCTTTTTTTAAACCTCAAATTCACTTGAATCGACTAACAAGCAAAGGTAAACAAACCACCACTGTATGTCAAACTGATGAATGCGGGTTCATCGCGTTCATTTGTGACGTCAGCGTGCAGCATCCTATGTTCGAAAATCCCCGTGCTGTCGATCGACCGGTGTTAAACCCACGGTTGTCAAAATTTTTTTTTTTTTTTTTTTACTAGTTCGTTTATTTACTAGGCTCAGTCGTGTGTGACACTTTGCGGAGCCAAAATCAGTAATGTTTGGTTTACATTTTAAATAGCAGTATTTCTAGGTTAGTATTGGGTACCAATTACTCGTGGCGGGCTCGAGGTTAATAGGTAACAATTTCAATTGGAAGGATCTAGGTAGGAAACTGGTTTCTGAAGCCTCCTTCAGATACTATTCTCGGACGGTTGACCAAATCCTGGCTGGGCAGGGGCAAGTAGCACAGGAACAGGAGGATAATAAGACTGGGACACAATGGCGGGAAATTGTTTGGAAAGGAGGGGATAGTCACATCAAACTCTAACATCAGACAAACAAAGGAATTCGTAGATCGCTTGCATGTAGGGAAGATCACGTGTTCCCAATACATCTCTTACTTCACGGAAGGGTTGTCTACCTCGGGCCCCTAGGGTATCCAATAGTCGTGCTCTGGAGGCGTCATTACCCGGGCAATACCAAACTGCGTGATCGATGTCATCATAACCGGTTCTGCACCTACATATATTGCTGTCAACGAGGTTTATTCTATAGAGATGTGCGTCTAGCGAGTAGTGGTTGGACATAAGTCTTGACATCACTCGAATGAATCCCCGACTTACATCCAGACCTTCGAACCACGCTCTCGAAGAAACATTTGGAATAATGGAATGTAACCACCGCCCAAGAGAATTATTTGTCCAATCGTTTTGCCAACTTAAAAGAGAACTCTGACGTACTAGTGGGAAAAATTCATCATGTGAAATTCTTCTATCATAAATCTCGCCTTGTTGTGCGCCCACCTTTGCGAGAGAGTCTGCCTTCTCATTGCCTGGGATTGAGCAATGTGAGGGGACCCATACAAAGGTAATCATATATGATCTTTCGACCAGCAAACTCATCTGTTCCCTTACCTTTGAAAGGAAATAAGATGAGTGCCTACCTTGTTTCATCGACCGAATAGCCTCAATCGAACTGAGACTATCCCGAGAAGATGAAGTAATGGTCTATGGGCATATCGGAAATCATCCCCAATGCGAAGTTGATTGCTGCTAGCTCAGCAACATAAACGGAACAAGGTTCCTGAAGTTTCCGAAAGGCGGTTGAGTATTCATTGAAGACGCCGAAGCCAGTGGATCCATCAATGCGTGATCCATCAGTGAAAAATCTTCTATTGCAATTGACTTGTTGGTACTTTTCAGCAAAAATGCGGGGAATTGAGATAGGTCGAAGTTGATCTGGAACTCCTTGAATAGCCTGTTTCATGGAGAGATCATAGCCAATGGGGGAACTGTAGTTAGTAAAGCATACACGAGAGGGGTTATAGCAAGGAAGGCTAATATCCGATGACATATAATTAAGATAGATTCGCACGAATCTAGACTGGATGCTCAATTCGAGCATTTCTTCGAAGTTTTCAATCACAAGGTTGTTACTGACACTACATTTAATCAATATTCTTAATGAGAGCTCCCAGAAACGGTTCTGCAGGGGTTTTACGCCCGCTAGTACCTCTAGGCTCATATTGTGTGTTGAATGCATACAGCCAAGGGCAATACGTAAACAACGATATTGAATGCGTTCCATTTTAATTAGGTGGGTTTTTCTTGCCGAGAGGAAGCCAAAAGAGCCATACTCAAGAACTGAAAGAATAGTCGTTTTATATAGTTTAATGAGGTCTTCCGGGTGAGCACCCCACCATGTCCCGGAAATTGATCGTAGAAAGTTGATCCTTTGTTGACACTTTTGTTTCAAATACGTAATGTGGGTACCCCAAGTGCATTTTGAATCAAACCAGACTCCAAGGTATTTGAAGGTTAAAGATTGGGTAATGTCTCTGCCCAAAAGATTTAGACGCAGTTGGGCTGGAAACCGCTTCCTTGTAAACACTACCAATTCAGTTTTTTGCGGTGAAAACTCGATCCCTAAATTTCTTGCCCAGAGAGACAGATTATTTAGGGAATTTTGCAATGGTCTTTGCAAGATTTCTGCACGTGGACCTCTCGTGGAAACCACGGCATCGTCTGCAAGCTGTCTAAGCGTGCATAGATTATCTAAGCAGTTATCAATATCTTTGACATAGAAATTATAAAGCAAGGGACTTAAACATGAACCTTGGGGTAAGCCCATGTAGCTAATTCTAGAACTTGTCAGTTGACCTAGTTTGAAGGTCATTTGTTTTTCTGACAGCAAATTATACAAGAAATTATTCAAAATACCGGGTAATCCACTACTGTGCAAATTGTCTGACAGTATGTCTATGGAAACCGAATCAAATGCGCCCTTAATATCCAAAAAGACTGAAGCCAATTGCTCCTTGTGCGCAAAGGCCAGTTGAATATCAGATGAAAGCATCGCTAGACAATCGTTTGTTCCTTTACTCTTCCGGAAACCAAATTGCGTATTTGAAAGTAGATTGTTTGATTCAACCCAATGGTCAAGTCTTAATAGGATCATTTTTTTCTAATAATTTCCTCAGGCATGATAACATAGAGATCGGACGGTAAGAATTGTGATCAGACGCTGGTTTCCCAGGCTTTTGAATAGCTATTACTTTAACCTGTCTCCATGCTGGTGGAACTATATTGAATTCCATAAATGAATTATATAGGTTAAGTAATCGTCTTTTAGCGATATCGGGGAGGTTTTTTAGAAGGTCGAATTTGATCATATCGCTTCCCGGAGCAGAGTTATTCGATGAAAGAAGTGCCATTGAAAATTCCAGCATTGTGAATGGTTCATCCAGAGAACCGTTACTTCGGACTGTATCCCGTAAAGTTGGTTGTGCTGGAACAGAATCTGGACAAACCTTTTTAGCGAAGTCGAATATCCATTGGGAGGAGTATTCTTCACTCTCATTGGAAGATGAGCGGTTTCGCATATAGCGAGCCTTTTTCCAAAGCGTTGTCATCGAGGTTTCTCTAGAAAGTCCCTCGATAAAAGTACGCCAGTAGTTTCGTTTCTTTGCTTTTAGTAAGTTTTTAAGCTTTTTTTCAAGCTTTAGATACTTTTCAAAAAGCTCAGATCTTTCATGTCTACGATAATCTTTAAAGGCATTGGATTTCTCAAGATACAACTTTGTGCATTCGTCATCCCAGCCAGGGGTGGCGGGTCTTCTTTTGAGGGATGCACTTGGAACACGTCGTTTCTGAGCTTCTAATGCGCTTTTGTAGATTAGCTCGGTAAAGAAACGATACTCTTCCAGTGGTGGTAGAGGATCGGTAGAATCAATACCAAGAGTTACCGCCGATACAAATTGTTGCCAATCAATGTTCCTCGTGAGGTCAAAAGGAACTTGAATTGACTGATCTGTTTTTAGAAGACCACTTTTGATTGAAATAATAATTGGCAAGTGATCACTACCATGGGGATCATTGATAACCTTCCACAGACAATCTAATGATAGTGAGTTAGAGCACAAAGAAATGTCAAGACGGCTCTCTCGAGCAGGAGGGTTTGCTATACGTGTTGCTTCACCAGTGTTCAAGATAGTCAAGTTGAAATCGTCGCACAAATCATAGAAAATACCCGCTCTATTGTCATCGTATGATTCGCCCCAACCAGTACCGTGTGAGTTCATATCGCCCAGTATTAGAACTGGAGATGGAAGGATATTAACTGAACTCCAAAGCTGACGGCGGTTTATGGAAGTCCTTGGAGGGACATATACAGAAGCTATGCAAAGATCTTTGTTCTTCACATTTATTTGGCAAGCGACAATTTCAATGCCTGAAATTATTGGGATTGAGATTTTATAGAAGGAGTAGCACTTTTTGATCCCCAAAAGTACGCCACCATATGAATCATCTCGGTCCAGGCGGATAATGTTAAAATCGTGGAAGTTTAGTTCATCTTCAGAAGAAAGCCAAGTTTCACAGAGTGCAAATATATCACAATCAGAATTGTGAATCAAATACTTGAACGAGTCTAATTTAGGTATTAAACTACGACAGTTCCATTGTAATAAAGTGATCATATCTTGATCCTCACTCGACGAATTATCCATCGAAAGATATGAATTCACCAATGAGGGGCCATGATGCAGTCAATTGCTTGAAGTAGTTTCCGACTATAGGAACAAGCAGGTCAATAAGCCCTCGACTTAATTAACATGACCCAGTAAACGAAAAATACATCCCAAGGATGGAAACGTTTTACTGTGTGATTTTATTAATACACAGTTCAACATTTAAATTAACAATTCAATATTTTTTTATCTTGTGCAACGTGTTTGTTGATAATATCTTATAGTTAAAATAACATCTGGTCGTTTTGTCTTCCAAAGGTTTTCAATGAAGCTGATTCACCCTGGTGCAACAAACCATCAGGCTGAACTTTACAACCGGTAAAGTATCTGCAGACATTGGTAATCCTTGCACTGATGGTGGATTCCATTCACATTATATAACATTTAGTTTAAATAACATTAGTTTCTTTAAGTTTTCATAGCCGGTAGGAATGTAATATGGGGGAGAGTAGTCAACAGTAATACCGTTTTTAAAAAAAAATTATGAAAACAACTAACAAGCCCTAACGGCGCCGGTGGTGTATTGGTAAGCGTGATTACCTCTCACCCCAGCAGGCCTGGGTTCAATCCCAGTCGGCGCCGCCGGTATGTTCTGAGGCATAACATCTCTGATCACGCCTTCCTTCGGATGGGAAGTAAAGCCGTTGGTCCCCGGTTCATGAGTTGATGGGTCGATAGGTAGCGTCCAGGTGTGGGAGCTGCCTTCCTGGCACGTCGGTAGTATTGGTGCTCAGCACGGAAAACAAGATCGACGGAAAAAACAAACCAAAGAATAACTAACAAGCCCTTGACAACCAGAAATGTCAAGGTCAATTTTTTACTCACAATTTCCCACTAGGAGGAACCAATATGTAACAAAGAGTCTTGAACATTGAGACACATGTTTCAATCATAAAAGTGTTGTTCGACTACACCTTAACTCATATTTGATAGGTGGTATGGTTTATCGAGTATGGAAACGATCATAAATTTTGTCACGTGGAGGGGTTTAACTCCAGTTTAAATTAAAAATGTATAGCAACGTCTCTATTACTTTACATTTCTTTAGAAAAGCTTTGTAATTGTAAATGGAAATGTAAACAATGCAGCGTCAATATAAGAATACATGTAGGGTTTAGAACGAATTCCCTGCCTACTTAGCACAATCCGCACTTTACTTCTCTGTATCGAATCTAACGGCACGTACGGAAATTGTTTCAAATGACAGTAATCTACTTGATCACTCAAAAATTAATTCATTTGGCATTGTAATAATTTAAAAAGTCCATGACATATTTCACCCCATATTCTCCTAAATTTTCAGCTTAAAATTCTCTATTATATACACACTTAGAAAAAAAATCATATAAATTTAGCAGCTCTGAGAGCGACATATTCGAGCGTCAATTTTGACATATATTTGATATTTTGATTTTAACATTGCATGACCGGAAAAAACCGATTTGTACCTTCCATAAAAGTTGTCCTAGCTCGCTGTTCTAACATCTATATGCAATCTTCACACTGCCGTACTCTAACGGAACTATCAACTCTATGCTTTCATCTACTCCATCTATCGTATAAAAATTACCACTACAGTCTGTTATTTGAAATTAGCATCTTCAACTATTACATGACATGTTTATTTATTCTTATATGTCAAAGATGGATTCAGTCACGTGTAAAATAGTTATTTCTAAGTGTGTATACATGGGTTCAATGAGAAAGATTGTCCAGCAATTTTAATCTGTAAGTAGATTTCAGCTGCATGCATTTAGTCAAAACTAAACAAAATTGCTTGGAAGATGGAAGAAGTAGATCCATTTGAACAGGAGAGGTTATTCAAAATAAGCCCCATTTTACCTCAATAAACCCTAATCTTTAAAAAAGATCTACTTGTTTACTTAGAAAATCACACCATTCAGCATTTAACATAACTTGAAGTCCATGGCCATCGATTCAACTCTGAATTCTCCCATGTGGTCTACCCCAAAACTCCCTCGATATAAAAAATACATACAGACAGAAAAAATCAGAACTCTTTAAAAAAGATAGCAGTCAAATTTAAGCCAATCATTAAACCCCATTTACCCTTAAAATAAAAAAAAAAAAAATATTATTGCAGGCAACCTTCGGGGTAGTAAAAAAATAACTTCACTCAACATTTTTATGAATTAAATTAAATGAAACTCCAAAATGGATTAAATAAAAATTAAAATCATAACTTGAAAACGGCTAATCTGATCAAAATGACATCTGATAAGGTGGCTAAATGTGTTTTGTTAAAAAATACACTGAATGAAAAAATATGTTAATACATACTTGTTTAAAGATCTGAATGTATTGATTTTTTTCAAAACACCCTCCTTTGATATTAAAATTTTTGTTTTGTGAAATAGCTAAAGTTTCATTTTCATTTTCATTTTCATTTTCAAGCACAGAAGGGGGTCATAGGGCCAAGTCACCAGCGAAAAATCGCTGTGCATACTGCACCAGGGTAGAGGTATAGATTTGGCATCACAGAATAATAACCACAGGGGTCAAATGAATCCTGTTTACGATACCGGATAGTAAGGAAAGCTGTTGAACATAGGGGATAGTCAGAGTAACAGCAATAATAGTGAAAGTTAGGAAAATAAGCAGGTAGAGATGGTTGATTTGCAATGGTTATCGACTCTGTTATATGGCCTACCGTATCAGATTCAAATTTAATGTCGTTTAATATTGCGCTTATTACTTTTATCTTTATTCTAAGCAATCTCCTTTCATGCTTGTTTGTTTTAAAGTGAACTGGATGAAAAAAAAAAAAAAAAAAAAAACGTTGCAAAAGTTCATACCATAACATATCTAACTTACTATCCACATTTGCTAACTAATACCTGAATGTAATTTTTAATTTTATTTAGATAAGTTGCTCAGAATAGCAGCCTGTAGTTCTGTACCAGAATCCGCCTCCAATTTAATGTCTTTTGTGGATTCGTAGTAGCAAAGTTGTGCTAAAAGCTAAATAGTTACCTAAAAATACTACCTAAATCCACTACTGATGAAAACCAAAACTACAACCCTGAAAAAACGTATCGATATTTTCGAAGGCGAACACTCTGCAACCTATTCTTGCTAGTGATTCTGTCCAATTGTTAGGTATCCAAATTATAGTCATTGGTTAATTTATTTTTGAATATATGGATGAATTATCAATTATTGAATAACTATTATTTACGATAATTACATGAAAGAAATAAACTATAAACAAAACGTGACTACTAAAATCTCAAAAAGATATCCTCACAAATATATTTCACGCAACCAGGAATCTCAAAACCATTAGACGTTATAATGATACTCTACACATGTTAGACACAAGAAGAGGCCAAAAAGCAAGCGTCCGACACACAAAACCCGCCAAATCCACTTGCAGTCACAATCAACGATTCTACGAATCGCGAGCGCTCACGAATCATAAAACCGCTGACTGCGACACTCTGAAAGCGAAACTGACAGGCTCTATGCGTCATACACCCGCCCTCCAATCTCCTCCCGCATCCAACAACACAAATCTCCACTACAACATCTAACGAATTCAAAACTCCGACAATCACTCATCTATAGCAAGTGAGTGGAAGCAACCCTGCATGCAACCATTCTTCATGGGACACTTTTTCTGTCTATCTTTCTATTAGGCCTGTGGACATGCGTTAGCTTCGAAACTTCTAACCAAACTAGGAAAATTTTGAGACCACAAAAAAAAACTTTCAAATGTAATTACAAGCAAAATAAATATTGATTATTTTACGCAAAACCGAGCAAGTAATATTAAATCTCTTGTATTGTATGCTAATGCCAATTGACTGTAACAAAAATAGTATGCTAAAATTAAATAAAATTTTAATAAAATGATATGCAAAATTTACTAGAAGATCATTACTTTATTGGTGAGAAGTTTCTAATAAGCCCTCCCAGTTCCTCTGTATACAGAACAAATCTGATACTATAATCAGAACTGCTCAGTCTGCATGAAGCAGCCGATTGCATCAAGGAAGTTCTATTAACAACCAAGAGTTAATCGTTTGAGAAGGTGATATGTGTCACTATAGGAAATCATCATCGTTGCAAATACATATAAAGAAATTAAACATAACCCTTTACTTCAGTACCGTCAACCTCCATGTCCATGGGGAGGGTGTTTTGTGAAATAGCTAAAGTTATAACCTTAATATGACTATTTAGGGGGGGGGGGGACCAGCGTTTTATGTTTTTTTCAGCATATAATTAAAACTTGTTTATTTATTCCAGTGCCACCGTCACAGTGTCAGAACTTAGGAAAAAGTTTTCATATGAAGATATTTAAAATGGCGTGTAGAATTCATTTCTTTTATTATTTCATTTAAAAAATCAAAATTTAATGAAAATTTATAAAAAAAAAATATATAACTTTTTTTTAAACTAGTTACCAGCTTGCACTAAGTGTTAGGCTGAAACTTCAACTTTCTTCACAAAAAAATAATATATTAAAGTTCAAAATCATAACTTCACAAAATTACAATATCATGTAATGACCGTGATTCTATTGCACAAAATTTATTGCGCATTCCTCACCAAACTGGACTATTTGACTGACTTTTCAAAGTGCAGAAACGACCATAATAGTGCGTTTAAACGTCGAATCGTTTCGGTACTTTCGGAGCACTTATTTATTGCTTCGTGAGTGATCCGAAAGTACCGAGGCGACTGGATGCAAATGCATAAAAATAATGTTAGTAAAATAGCCAAACTGGGGGAAGTGCGCAATACATAATAACAAATTTGAACCTACCTTGTTATCCGGCTGTGACTTTCTGTTGACTATAAATTAAAAATCAAACAGAAAATTAGCACTTATTCACTTTACTTTACAACTAGTAAAACGCGTCTTACCTCGAGCAGTTCTGGTTAGAGATAAAATTATCTCCGTTGGTTGCAGCTTTTTCAAATTAAAAAGAGCGGGAAAATATAGTAACGGATGAACTCACTTCAAAACACTTCTTTTACAGTGGTTGTGCATACACAGCGGTACCATACACGCTTGCGCTTAGTTCAGATCACAAATATTTTTTTATCGATCCCATAGACAGTCATCTCGATTAGCAAACCAAATCTTAAATTGTCAATTAATTGCATTAGATGACATTAATATCCATTAAATGACAGATCGCTCTAAGGTGAGGGGTATTAAAATGGTGATGTTTGCAAATATGATCGCACTGATTTAACATGGTTCCTGTGCACCAAAGTTTATTAAATTTTGGATCTGCACACAGAGTTTAGATTTCCATTTAGATATCCATTTAAAAGGTTTTCTGCTCGATTGGAATAATTTTTGGTCTCTTGGTGTGCCGGATTGCGTGTCCATGTCTGGAACTCTACAACAGGCAATTTGAGTAAAGATTTTTTGTTAATTTTATTCAAAAAATTCCAAAATGACATCTCCCTATACCAAAAACTGTGAACTTACTCAGGTATACCTGGTATGCAGTCTTTATCTATGATATCTGCACGAAATACTGGAAAAGTTTGGTGGAGGTATTTTTTCCTATGCTTGAGAAAATTAATTTTGAAAATCTTGCGAAATTTTGTTAATTTTATTCAAAAAATTCCAATATGAAATCTCCTTATACCAAAAACTGTGGACTAACCCAGGCATACCTGGTATGCAGTCTTTATCTATGATATCTGCACTAAATACTGGAAAAATTTGGTGGAGGTATTTTTTCCTATTCTTGAGAAAATTAATTTTGAACATTTCACGAAATTTTGTTAATTTTATTCAAAAAATTCCAATATGATATCTCCTTATACCAAAA
The DNA here is from genome assembly GCF_037179485.1 of Ochlerotatus camptorhynchus. Classification (NCBI taxonomy): domain Eukaryota; kingdom Metazoa; phylum Arthropoda; class Insecta; order Diptera; family Culicidae; genus Ochlerotatus; species Ochlerotatus camptorhynchus. Next base: position 10,661 of record NW_027040950.1, read on the forward strand.
GCTGTGGACTTACCCAGGTATACCTGGTATGCAGTCTTCATCTATAATATCTGCACTAAATACTGGAAAAGTTTGGTGGAGGTATTTTTTCCTATTCTTGAGAAAATTAATTTTGAAAATCTTGCGAAATTTTGTTAATTTTATTCAAAAAATTCCAATATGAAATCTCCTTATACCAAAAACTGTGGACTTACCCAGGCGTACCTGGTATGCAGTCTCTATCTATGATATCTGCACTAAATACTGGAAAAGTTTGGTAGAGGTATTTTTTTTCTATTCTTGAGAAAATTAATTTTGAACATTTCACGAAATTTTGTTAATTTTATTCAAAAAATTCCAATATGATATCTCCTTATACCAAAAGCTGTGGAATTACCCAGGTATACCTGGTATGCAGTCTTTATCTATAATATCTGCACTAAATACTGGAAAAGTTTGATGGAGGTATTTTTTCCTATTCTTGAGAAAATTAATTTTAAAAACCTTGCGAAATTTTAATTTTATTCAAAAAAATTCCAATATGAAATCTCCTTATACCAAAAACTGTGGACTTACCCAGGTATACCTGGTATGCAGTCTTTATCTATGATATACCTGGTATGCAGTCTTTATCTATAATATCTGCACTAAATACTGGAAAAGTTTGATGGAGGTATTTTTCCTATTCTTGAGAAAATTAATTTTAAAAACCTTGCGAAATTTTAATTTTATTCAAAAAAATTCCAATATGATATCTCCTTATACCAAAAACTGTGGACTTACCCAGGTATACCTGGTATGCAGTCTTTATCTATAATATCTGCACGAAATACTGGAAAAGTTTGGTGGAGGTATTTTTTCCTATTCTTGAGAAAATTAATTTTAAAAACCTTGCGAAATTTTAATTTTATTCAAAAAAATTCCAATATGAAATCTCCTTATACCAAAAACTGTGGACTTACCCAGGTATACCTGGTATGCAGTCTTTATCTATGATATCTGCACTAAATACTGGAAAAGTTTGGTAGAGGTATTTTTTTTCTATTCTTGAGAAAATTAATTTTGAACATTTCACGAAATTTTGTTAATTTTATTCAAAAAATTCCAATATGATATCTCCTTATACCAAAAACTGTGGACTTACCCAGGTATACCTGGTATGCAGTCTTTATCTATAATATCTGCACTAAATACTGGAAAAGTTTGATGGAGGTATTTTTTCCTATTCTTAAGAAAATTAATTTTAAAAACCTTGCGAAATTTTAATTTTATTCAAAAAAATTCCAATATGATATCTCCATATACCAAAAACTGTGGACTTACCCAGGTATACCTGGTATGCAGTCTTTATCTATGATATCTGCACTAAATACTGGAAAAGTTTAGTAGAGGTATTTTTTCCTATTCTTGAGAAAATTAATTTTGAAAATCTTGCGAAATTTTGTTAATTTTATTCAAAAATTCCAATATGACATCTCCTTATACCAAAAACTGTGGAATTACCCAGGTAGACCTGGTATGCAGTCTTTATCTATGATATCTGCACTAAATACTGGAAAAGTTTGATGGAGGTATTTTTTCCTATTCTTAAGAAAATTAATTTTAAAAACCTTGCGAAATTTTGTTAATTTTATTCAAAAAATTCCAATATGAAATCTCCTTATACCAAAAACTGTGGACTTACCCAGGCGTACCTGGTATGCAGTCTTTATCTATGATATCTGCACTAAATACTGGAAAAGTTTGGTAGAGGTATTTTTTTTTTCTATTCTTGAGAAAATTAATTTTGAACATTTCACGAAATTTTGTTAATTTTATTCAAAAAATTCCAATATGATATCTCCTTATACCAAAAGCTGTGGACTTACCCAGGTATACCTGGTATGCAGTCTTTATCTATAATATCTGCACTAAATACTGGAAAAGTTTGGTGGAGGTATTTTTTCCTATTCTTGAGAAAATTAATTTTGAAAATCTTGCGAAATTTTGTTAATTTTATTCAAAAAATTCCAATATGAAATCTCCTTATACCAAAAACTGTGGACTTACCCAGGCGTACCTGGTATGCAGTCTTTATCTATGATATCTGCACTAAATACTGGAAAAGTTTGGTAGAGGTATTTTTTTTTCTATTCTTGAGAAAATTAATTTTGAACATTTCACGAAATTTTGTTAATTTTATTCAAAAAATTCCAATATGATATCTCCTTATACCAAAAGCTGTGGACTTACCCAGGTATACCTGGTATGCAGTCTTTATCTATAATATCTGCACTAAATACTGGAAAAGTTTGGTGGAGGTATTTTTTCCTATTCTTGAGAAAATTAATTTTGAAAATCTTGCGAAATTTTGTTAATTTTATTCAAAAAATTCCAATATGAAATCTCCTTATACCAAAAACTGTGGACTTACCCAGGCGTACCTGGTATGCAGTCTTTATCTATGATATCTGCACTAAATACTGGAAAAGTTTGATGGAGGTATTTTTTCCTATTCTTAAGAAAATTAATTTTAAAAACCTTGCGAAATTTTAATTTTATTCAAAAAAATTCCAATATGATATCTCCATATACCAAAAACTGTGGACTTACCCAGGTATACCTGGTATGCAGTCTTTATCTATGATATCTGCACTAAATACTGGAAAAGTTTAGTAGAGGTATTTTTTCCTATTCTTGAGAAAATTAATTTTGAAAATCTTGCGAAATTTTGTTAATTTTATTCAAAAATTCCAATATGACATCTCCTTATACCAAAAACTGTGGAATTACCCAGGTAGACCTGGTATGCAGTCTTTATCTATGATATCTGCACTAAATACTGGGAAAGTTTGGTGGAGGTATTTTTTCCTATTCTTGAGAAAATTAATTTTGAAAATCTTGCGAAATTTTGTTAATTTTATTCAAAAAAATTCCAATATGATATCTCCTTATACCAAAAACTGTGGACTTACCTAGGTATACCTGGTATGCAGTCTTTATCTATGATATCTGCACTAAATACTGGAAAAGATGGGTGGAGGTATTTTTTCCTTTTCTTAAAAAAATTAATTTTGAAAATCTTGCGAAATTTTGTAAATTTTATTAAAAAAAATCCAATATGATATCTCCTTATACCAAAAACTGTGGACTTACCTAGGTATACCTGGTATGCAGTCTTTATCTATGGTACCTGAACTAAATTCTGGAAAAGTTTGGTAGAGGTATTTTTTCTATTCTTGAAATTCAGATGAATATCCGTGTAAATATTATCAATTAATATGTTATTTCATATGTAAATATTATGTTATTTAACCCATTTCAGGTGACGCGACAAGCAGATTTTGGGCTCGTGGTTACTCTTTTCGTTTCAAACTTATTATAAACTTCATAATATGGCAATGAAACCAATAGAAGAAAGCAAACATGAATTACTTTCTTTTCAAATGAATTGTTATGAATATAGTCACTAATAAATGCTACTAGAAGTAAAACACTACGTGACGTAACAACGCAACCGAAATTTAGCATTTTATGGCTTTAGTTTTATTTTTATGTACATCAAATGGGAAATAAAAATGATTTGATATTACTTGGATAATTTCAAACATGTGTTTCAAGCTTTGTCTAAAGTAAACCTCAATTGAAAATAATAACAAGACAGGAATAATTAGGAAATGTATTTGAAAAGTCATTGTGAAGAACTTCATGGAATGGGTTATTGGTTGAAAATCATGTGCATTTCCAATGGAGGCTACATGAAAACAATTTTCGGTGTAGGTATATGTTCGGACTTTTTTGACCGACCTTTGTGATTCGGACTTCTGTCCCCTTTCCTATTCACTCAATAAGCGAAACCATCAGAAATACGATTTTCCTAAGTGAATAAGACGCCATACGTGTCCTATGACTTTGTCGGCAAGAATGAATCGCAATATATTTTTTTAGAATTGTTTATTTTACATTTTTTCACCAATGTTTATGCTTTAATACAAGGAATGTATTTCTTTATATATATATATATATAATAGCATTAAATGTAATAAGATTATTTGCGTTAGTTATGTTTATACATGCATTTTATTGAAGTTAATCTCAGCTGATAATTTTACTGTCAAAACACGTTTACTGTCGCCTATCAGACTATTTCAATAAAGGATGTCATTCCTTACAGGAAACGCCGTAGCCATTCATTTCCTATTGGTTGATGTCAATGCCTAGATTCTATTAATACGATCATTTATTTTAGGAAGAGTTTCCCATGTTTATCAGTTAAAGCTTGCTCGCATGCTCATTAACAAATCCCGATCTTAATATAAGGTTGCCTCACTGTAATTAGTAGTTTCACACCTAAAGCTTTGTTTACAATTCGTTTTTTTTTTCAATTTCTTCTTTCTCATGCTTTTAAGTCGCAATCATCATAGATTCCGCCGTCCCATATCAATGAATTGCCAATTTTGCGCAAAGAATATAATTCTCATCCTCTATTCTCACAAATATATCATTCGATAAATTCAGCTGAAACAAGACGGCACAACATTATAGGAAATAAGTATTTACATAGAATCATTATTGCCTATAAAAGGTGGCGCGTTCCGAGGCATTTATGATCGCCCCTTTGTAATGATTATAATAATTACCTTTGCGATAAGCGCATAGCACAAAGTTTGATGTTTATTTTACCAATATTCACAATAATATGTGTAGGTACCTACATCCCTTCTTGATTCTTATTATTGTTAAAGATTTTCACCATTTTACTGTAGCTTTTCTCGCAACAATGCATCTACTATCTTTAGTAAATATCAGTCATGTAAACCTTTTGAATGTTACCGAGCTGTGATTCCTACAACAATAAAATGGCTGTGGAACTTACCATAAAAAATTAATTACCATGGTCCACAGTTCATAAAGCAAATTGTGGTCCGAGTTTCCGGAAATCATAAACCGTAAACAGAGAAATGCATTTTTTTTAGCAGACTTGCAGAATAAAGCACTGGAAAATGGAACATTCAAGAAGGAGCAGGCTAAAGTTTAGTTTTTATAAGTTAATATATTTACATATCATATGCTTACCGGGTTTTGACAATGAATCCTTCACAAAAAAGGATATTTGACAAGGTTCTCACTTTGAAAAATTAACGAATTATTCTGCTGTTGTCATTTCATAGATAATCCATGGTCTCAGCATCAAAACGGTACATTCATTATTTACATTGTTTCAGCAAACACTATCATCTAACAACTAGTAATTTAAATTTCCTATTATTCACCTTGACGTTGCTCTACCAGTAAAATTTTGTTTTTTTTTTGTACAAAAATAGATATTTTTCATCTAAATTACCACTACGCTAAACCTAACGATACTAAAGCTACACTTCTATTTTAAGTCTTATCCAATGCAATATTTCTTCTCCAGTTAAAACCTCACTTGTAAAACAAAACTAATTTTAGTTATCTCCATTTTTTCACGATGTCTGATCGGTGTTTTTGTTTTTCCGCTCAATTGTCCGTCTGGAATCATTCAAAGAAGCACGTGTCGTCTGTTCACGCGTAATAATTGAACGGAGAAAAAAAACTTTTACTATCACACTTTCGCTTCTATTTTCTTGCTGCATCTTCAGTCCCGTGGCAGACTCTGTCGTCCGGTCAATATCATCATGTGCTCGGTTGCACCTCATGTTCGGGTTGATGCAAGCAAACCGTATTTAGCTTCCACTGCATGCAGATGTTAACTCGGTTTTGCTCTTACTTCGTTGGTGGTCCAGCCTGGAATGGACTTATCACAGTGACAGCTGCTGCTGCTTGTTGGCTCGCCAGTACGGCTGCAAAAAGTAAAATTGTTTATATGTGGTTACTAGACACATAAATTCACAGTTTTAATATCTTCTAAGTATCTAGTGTATTTACAAGTCATCCTCAGTTGCCATAACTAATATCGTAAAAGGGGTAGATATATTCTGGAGTAGTAAGAGGAATGAGAGGATGAATCCTGATTCAAAAAAGGATATTTTTTACTCTTTTGCTAATGATGAGAAACGCCTGAGGATAAAATATAAATACCATGAGTATGGTAAAGAATGATAACCGAAATTCCCAAACCGATTCTAATAAGGCTGTCCACGAGACAGTTGTGATCAGCTGACCAAGTTTACCAAGAACTTTTGACAGATAACAGTAGAACTAGCAGTTTATTCTCATATGAATTCTCGCGTCACTTTTCAAATAGACCAATGTAACATATCCACCATTTTAAGAAAATCGAAGTTGAAGTTCGACAGATTATTATTTTAACTGTTTAAAAACAATACATTTGGAATACTATTGTTAATGTAGTCAGTGTATAATAGCGTTGAAAATTCAGAAGAAACGGTAAAATCACAATTTTACTTTGAATTTCATGCTACAACATAGAAAAAACTAGAGTCGGTGTATAATGAGTCACGCCAAGAGAAAAAAACAGTTGAACTCGCATCACGGTTTTCGAAAGATTCCCTTTCTTTTAACTTGGCAACAGAGGACTTCTGCATCAACTTCAAATGACTTCTAGCGAGGAAAAAAATAACGGCTGTAGTATATCATTATATCAGTGATTTTGTGGAATTATCTTAAGGAAAAATAGTAGAAATTGTCATTACTGATCATTACAAAACGTATCGCATGACAAATGTAATGCTCACTGCGTGTATATGATCATTTCTTCGGTGATATTTAATATTTAATTGCAATACCTTTCGTGGACCTTTCATAGCATCGTAATGCTTGTTTACTTTGCACGATAGGTAGCCGGTTTGACAGTTCAATAGGTAGACTTGGCTTCACTCTTGGCGTGACTCATTATACACCGACTCTAGAAAAAACCACATAGGACGTTTTGACAAGTCGAGTTGCATATCGGACATGTTACATTGGACGATTTTTCTCAGTAACATAATCAATGAGTGTTACATTGGACGTTTTGTCTACATGATACTAGATTCCCTTTCACAGATTTCAGAGTATAGTACCTAACTTTAGATTGGCCCCGCCTTTGGAAAATGAGCACCAATCATGTTAGGCAGTCCGAATGACCGAAGTAACAATCAAGTAACCATCATTTCAAACTGTACATTGGACAATTTTTGATCAATGATTATCTTAAAAAATGAAAGTAAATTTGAATGGGTGTTTTTGTATCACATACATATATATAGGCTGACTATAGCTATATAGCTACATACATACATATAGGCTGAAACCTTGGATGGATTTGAATGTCTTCTCAAGTATCTTACTGAGAAGCAGCACAAATTTTTTACTAACGACACCAAAACTGAACGTGTGTTCCAGGTTGTCATGAAAGGACCAGGCATCAAAATTATCCCTATCCATTATCCATTATCCAATCTATCATTGGATATTATCCCTATCCCTATCCGGATAATTTTAAAACGGATAATATCCAAGTTAAAATTATCCGGATAGAAAAGTTTTAAAATTATCCGGAGGAAAGAAAAAGTGGATAGGGATAATATCCATTATTTTTCCTTCCGGATAGTATCCGGAGTACTCCGAACAGTTTATGTTTAGAATAGGGATGTTTGATATCAAAAATGAACTCCTAAAAATGGGTATTTTTAGAACCGGGATGATGTCCAGAGGCCGGAAATCGATATCTAACGCCATTTTGAAATCCAAGATGGCGGCTTCCGGTTTCATAAAAGTGGGAAATACTGTCAAATACCCATTAACATGGGTATTTTTGGAATCGGGGTGATGTCCAGAGGCCGAAAATTGATATCCGACGACATTTTGAAATCCAATATGGCGGCTTCCGGTTTGATAGAAGGTGGAAAATACTGTCAAACCCATCAATATGGGTATTTTTAGAACCGGGATGATGTCCAGAGGCCGGAAATCGATATCTAACGCCATTTTGAAATCCAAGATGGCGGCTTCCGGTTTCATAAAAGTGGGAAATACTGTCAAATACCCATTAACATGGGTATTTTTGGAATCGGGGTGATGTCCAGAGGCCGAAAATTGATATCCGACGACATTTTGAAATCCAATATGGCGGCTTCCGGTTTGATAGAAGGTGGAAAATACTGTCAAACCCATCAATATGGGTATTTTTAGAACCGGGATGATGTCCAGAGGCCGGAAATCGATATCTAACGCCATTTTGAAATCCAAGATGGCGGCTTCCGGTTTCATAAAAGTGGGAAATACTGTCAAATACCCATCAATATGGGTATTTTTGGAATCGGGGTGATGTCCAAAGGCCGAAAATTGATATCCGACGACATTTTGAAATCCAATACGGCGGCTTCCGGTTTGATAGAAGGTGGAAAATACTGTCAAATACCCATCAATATGGGTATTTTAGGAGTCGGGGTGATGTTCAGAGGCCGGAAATTGATATCTGACACCATTTTGGAATTCAAGATGGAAGCTTCCAGTTTCATAAAAGTGGGAAATACTGTCAAATATCCATCAATATGGGTATTTTTGGAATCGGGGTGATGTCCAGAGGCCGAAAATTGATATCCGACGACATTTTGGAATTCAAGATGGCGGCTTCCAGTTTCATAAAAGTGGGAAATACTGTCAAATACCCATCAATATGGGTATTTTTGGAATCGGGGTGATGTCCAGAGGCCAGAAATTGATATCCAACGCCATTTTGAAATCAAATGTGTTTTTCATTGGGTTTAGAAAGAGTGGCAAATACCCTACAATATTGGTATTTTCAGAACGTGAGCGACGTATACAAGCCGAAAATCGATGTCCATCGGTATTTAAAATCCAGGTCACAAAAAGTGTCAAATACCTTAGTCAAATTGTTCAAAGAACGGAAAGCATAATGAAGAAAAAAAAATTAAAAAAAATAATAAATAAAATAATAATAATAAATTATTTTCCTCGGGTACTAACATCAAAATTTATGGAACTAGGGGAGAATGGTACATAACGCACCCTCGGGTAGAACACACTTTTTCATTTTATTTTGAGTTTTTCTTGGCATTTTAAATCCAATTCTAGGATTTATCATGCAGTATTTCGAGTTCAGTTGCTATGCTAGAAGTGCTGCTTGTTAAGACATCAAAAAAGTTACGAAGAAGCCGTGAAAAACACAAATAAAAGTGAGCTGGTGCGTTCTGCCTAGGGGATGCGTTGTGTACCATTGTCTGTCAAAATGAGTTTTACAGCGATGTGTTATGTATTTTCCTTGGATTTAGACTACCACACTCAAATGCAACACAACAATACAACTGGACGTGAAAATCTTTTAGCGAATTCGTTTATTATTCAGTTCCATCCTGAATCGGATATCAAGATTGGGTCTGCTTGTTTTCTGACAAACGTCAGTTTGATCGTTTGTTTTTAAAACATTCCTCAGGTTGAGGTTCGACCTGACAAAAAGTTCGGGTTCACACCCTATAATAAACGAATTCGCTATTTGTTGCTCCACCTCGATAATTCAGTTCATAGGTTACACAGTAAAGGGCCTCCTCAAATATTACGATATAAATTACGAATTGTTACGAAAAGGGGAAAGAGGGCCGAGGGTCCGAGACTACCAGAAATTAGACAAATTTAAAGTTAGGCTACCGTTGATTGACCCTCCATTTTCACATAAGTTTGAAAAATTTCAAAAGTAAACTGTTTCAAACCAATCAGTGATTAAATGGGCTACGCGTTACAGGAGGAAGGAGATACTTATTAAATTGTGAATTGTGACAAGGAGAGATGTTAGGGTGTTAAAACTTAGCTAATTATGATATTGCGTAATATTTGAACAGGTTCTACAGACACCTAAAAGTGATATGCGAGTGTGAGTGTCACATGCCGGTGTTTTCAAAAAAGTTGCGGACAAGTATTGTGCCTTTCAAGAAAAGCTATACATTGTAAAAAAAAAAAAAATTAATAAAAAAACCAAAATTATCAAACATATTAAAAAATAATTAATGAATTTATCTTTATTAGGGAGGCTTTCAGCCTTGGGCTGGTTCGCCTCCATATATTAAAAAATACTCAAATTTTACAATTTATATTGTATTTTAGATAAAGTGCTAACTACTGACAATGTGTCTTTGCTGGGATATTCATAAACAAAAACGTTATGAATTATTGAAAAAAGTAATATTTTCCAAAATACTACCTACAGTTATAGAATATGTTTTAAATAGTGTTAATATTAAAACACATTAAATGTGCAACACAAAAGCTTGCAATGGTTTAATGGCCCAAAGTTGTTATTTTCGAGATACTCTTAGGTTAAAATTCACTTATCGAATAATTTGAAGAATTTTCGCCCTTTTGAGATGTTATTCGTGCGTGTCCAATCTTGAAAATATTTTGAACGAAAAACCCAACCGGTAACCGGAGAGGCAAGTAAAAGTTTTTCAATCAGACTACACAACAAGCGTCGAAAATCAAGCCACTGAATGTCTGGTACCTAATTGCAGCCTTAGGTACCATCTTATTCTTCATTGATACCTAACCACTTGGAAAGAATATTTATTTCAGTAGCAAAACCTGATATTTAAAGAGCTGCACAAGCATATCTTCAATCAGTCACTAACAGTAGCCCAGTTAGCAGACTTGGCATTTCTTGGCTCCTATCTGATAGTGGTTTTAGTATGCGTGGACGAGCTCCCAGTTCCATCAAACCGACGATCGAACGTATTACATCCACGGGACTATCTCTACAAGCAACAACTGGTAGTAGTCATCATAAGCGCGGGCCCAGGCTGTCAACGTATGCATGCGCATGTGTTACCATGGAAACCAGCCATGTTATACTTTTTATGTTGACTACCCAGACAACCAGAAGTCGTATAACAATGTACAGACAGTATCGTAAATTGCTACAGTTTAAGTCAAAATCGCATATAAGAATGGCATACCTCGCATTATGTTTAAGTTAAATCGTATAGAATGCAGATTTCCGACTTATATGCGATTACTCATTTTTCCGTCGTACTGTATCACAAATTAAATCGAATTACATCGTAAGACTTTTCAAAATGAATTTGTTTTTACAGATTAAATCGCATATGATGTTAAATCAACTCGTTCAAAATTAAATTAAAATATGCACGTATATGGCCTCCACTTTTGTACGTATAAGCCATATCTTTGCATTCTATACGAGCTGTTTGTTTGTATATATGTTTGTATAGCACGAAAACAACTTTGAATATACGTGCATTCTGGTTGTCTGGGTACAATACTGCACTGTGAACTGCAAAGTTTAAGGAAATTAATTGGACTTTTCTTTAAAAATATTTTCTAGATTGGACGTGTAGACGTGTAGATGCCTAAAATTAATGTCCGACGCCATTTTGGAATCCAATACAGTGGCCAATGGGTTCAAAATAAGTGTCAAATACTCTACAATATGACTACTTTCAGAACGGGGACGGCCGGTAAAAGCCGAAAATCGATGTCCTACACCATTTTGGAATCCAAGAAAGCCATTAGTTTCAAAAAGAGTGTCAAATACCCTACAATATGGGTACTTTCGGATAGAAGATGACGTGTTGAGGCTGAAAATCGCTGTCCGACACCCAACTGGAATCTAAGATGGTGGCCATTGGTTTTAAAAACCAGTGAAATACCTTAAAATATGGGTTTTAGTGGTAAGCGGGTAACGCATGAAGACCTAAAATCGATTTCCAACGCCATTTTGAAATGCAATATGGTGGCCACCTGTTTTATAAAATATGTAAAATATTATACGATATAGTCACCATATTGGATTCCAAAATGACATGGGACATCAGCTTTCTGCAGCTATACGTCATCCTCGTTCCAAAATAACCAATATTTAAGGGAATTGGCCACTTATTTTGAACCCAATGACCACCATCTTGGATTCCAAAACGGCATAGGATATCATTTTACGGCCTTTGGACATCACCCAGATTCCTAAAATGTCCATATTGATGGGTATTGACAGTATTTTCAATTTTCTATTAAACCGGAAGCCAGTGTTCACTCGGCTGTCGACAAAAGCAGGCCACTCTCGATGTGTGCTACGCGATCGTCTGTTTTCTCGGCAGCAACCATTGTGTGGTCCTCCTCATTGTTCTTCATCAGCAGTTCTTTCGGTCGATGCGTCGTCGACTTTGGAAAGCAACCGTTTCGTGATGAGTGTGTGAGTGCTGACCACGTTTTGCGTCCATTGCTGCAATGAACGCGCTCTGACCCTCGTTGGCGTACAACAATTTGCCATACAATGAAACTACTAGAAGCAGCTCCAGTTCTGATGGAGGAGGCTTTTTGGATAGCGGAAGATAAAGTGTTTATTGTGTTGTACCTTTTGACTATAGTTTTAAAATGTATTGTATAGTGACCAAGAATCCTCGGCTCTGTAAAGTTAATTCGGTTGAGCCTTATCAAATAAATTAATAAACAACAAACCGGAAGCCGCCATTTTGGATATCAAAATGGCGTCGGATATCAATTTTGGCCTCTGGACATCACCTCGATTTCAAAAATACCCATATAGATGAGTATTTGACAGTATTATCCACTTTTTATGAAACCGGAAACCACCATTTTGGATTTCAAAATGGCGTTAGATATCAATTTCTGGCCTCTGGACATCACCCTGATTCCAAAAATACCCATATTGATGGGTATTTGACAAAACTTTCCAATTTCTATGAAGCCGGAAGCCGCCATTTTGGATTTCAAAATGGCGTCGGATATCAATTTCTGGCCTCTGGACCAGTGCTGTAAATTTTCATATCATTCGATTGAAGATGAACCACTACAACCATTCAATCAATTCTGTGTAAACGAATTCTCACATGACCATATTTTTTTTTTTTTTTTTTTATAATGCGTTTATTTTTCCAGGCTCATTTGCCGTAGCTTTGCGGAGCCGATATTCATCGTTTGGGTACAAAATTACTTAAAACTAACGTTAGTAAAGCGGGGGCCGATTACTCGCGGCTTTCTCGAGGTTAGGGGTAACAAATTGTAACAAACGGGTGGCAGGGTAGGGATTGAGAACACAAGGTTTTTTAGAGCAATGTGCTCTTGATCTAGAACTAAGCGACATACTGGAGAAAAAGACAAACATGGGGGTACACCGATGGAGACCTAGCAACTTGAGAGAACACAAGATGACACTAACTACTAAATCCTCAGATCGATCCGTTTTAAAAACACATAAATTAAATTAAAATAATCGAGATCTCGGCTCGCCAAGATGTCTCTAACGGGCCGCATAGGTTGTTTTCCTCGGGCCCTGAGGGATGCGGATAACTCGGATCTAGCAACACAATGTAGGGTGCATGACCAAAGTACGTGGTCGATATCGTGATAGCCACTACCACAAGCGCACAAATTGCTGCCTGCGAGCCCGATTCGGAAGAAATGCGAGTCTAACGAGTAGTGATTGGACATGAGCCTTGACATGACACGTATAAAGTCACGGCTCATGTCCAATCCTTTGAACCATGGCTTGTTCGACACCTGTGGGAGAATAGAATGTAACCATCTTCCCAGATCACTCTCATTCCATTTTTGTTGCCAGTTGGTGAGGACGTGCTGACGGGTAATTGAAAAAAATTCCGCAAAGGCGATTTGTCGATCAAAAATATCGCCTTCCATAGCGCCCACCTTAGCTAGCGAGTCCGCTTTCTCATTACCCGGAATTGAGCAATGAGATGGGACCCAAACTAAGGTGATAGTATAGGAGCAGTTAGATAAAGTACTCAATTTAGCTCGGATTTCGGTCAGGAAATACGAGGAGTGCTTCATCGGCCTCATTGATCGAATAGCCTCCAACGAGCTAAGGCTATCAGTAAAAATAAAATAGTGATCAGATGGTAGTGAGGCAATTTGCTCTACTGCGTAAAATATGGCTGCTAGTTCCGCAACGTATACGGAACAGGGTTTTTGCAGTTGATATGAGGCGCTATGAAATTCGTTGAATACTCCAAATCCAGTGGAAGCGTTTATAGTTGACCCATCTGTGAAAAAACTCTTATTGTTACTAACATGGTGGTACTTGTTTGCAAAAATTAAGGGAACAACCATCGACCGATGGTGATCTGGTATTCCACGGATTTCTTGCAACATGGTCAGATCAAAATTTACAGAGGAACTATAAAAGTCTTGGAGGCAAACACGAGAGGAATTGAATGAAGAAGGGCCAATCTCCAGCGTCATGTACTCGTAATAGAGACTCATGAATCTTGTTTGAGGATTTCTGTCGAGCAGCTTCTCAAAATTTTCTATTACCAATGGGTTCATTACTTCACAACGGATAAGAAACCGGAAGGACAGTTCCGCGAAACGATCTGTCAGTGGGAGAACACCCGCGAGTACTTCGAGGCTCATCGTATGCGTCGAGTGCATACAGCCAAGCGCGATTCGGAGGCAACGGTATTGAACCCGTTGCAGCTTCAGGATATGTGTTTTCGCCGCGGATTGAAAACAGAAGCTACCGTACTCTAGAACCGACAAGATGGTTGTTCGATACAACCTGATCAGATCTTCCGGGTGTGCTCCCCACCAAGTTCCGGTAATTGTACGAAGAAAATTGATTCTTTGTTGGCATTTTTGTTTCACATACGCAATATGTTTTCCCCACGTGCTTTTGGAATCGAACCAGACACCTAAATACTTGAAAGATATACTTTGAGTGATTGTTCTACCCTTTAGTTGAAGCTGTAACTGTGCAGGATGATCTTCTTCTTCTTCTTCGCATTTCAAGCTTATTGCATATCGCATATTAGCTTATTGCGTGCTCTCAACTTAGTGTTCTAGATGCACTTCCACAGTTATTAATTGAGAGCTTTCGATGCCTGTACCATTTTTGCATTGGTATAATTGTGTGGCAAGTCCAATCATACTTCTATGCCCAGGGAAGTCGAGAAATTTTCCAATCCGAAAAATTCCTAGACCGAACCGGGAATTGAACCCAGCCACCTCCAGCATGGTCTTGCTTTGTAGCTGCGCCTTTACCGACTGAGCTAAGGGAGGCCCCCTGTGCAGGATGATGCTTCCTAGAAAAAACAACCAACTCAGTTTTCTCCGGAGAGAATTCGATACCCAGCTTCATTGCCCAAGTAGACAAATTGTCTAAGGTATCTTGCAATGGTCCTTGCAGGTCCGGTGCACTTGGCCCTATAACGGACACAACCCCGTCATCTGCAAGCTGCCTAAGCGAGCAATTTTCATCAAGACAACCATCAATGTCTTTTACATAAAAATTATAAAGAAGGGGGCTTAAACATGAGCCCTGGGGGAGACCCATGTAACTAATTCGTGAAGTTGTCGAGTTTCCATGAGAAAAGCTCATATATTTCTCAGACAACAAGTTGCTCAAATAGTTGTTCATAATTGGTGAAAGCCCACTATCGTGGAGTTTATCCGAAAGGACATCGATACAAACAGAATCAAAAGCCCCCTTAATGTCCAAGAAAACTGAACCCATTTGCTGTTTTTGCGCATAGGCCAGTTGAATTTCAGTTGAAAGCAACGCAAGACAGTCGCTCGTTCCTTTGCCTCTCCGAAATCCAAATTGCGTATCTGAAAGTAAACCATTCGACTCGACCCATTTGTCTAGACGAAAAAGAATCATTTTCTCCAACAATTTCCGTATACAGGACAGCATCGCGATGGGACGGTACGAGTTATAATCCGACGCGGGTTTACCGGGTTTTCGAATGGCGATAACTCTTACTTCCCTCCAATCATCCGGAACAATGTTGTGCTCCAAAAATTGATTGAATAAGTTCAACAAGCGTCTCTTCGTGACGTCTGGGAGATTTTTGAGCAAGTTGAACTTGATTCTATCCATTCCTGGAGCTGAGTTGTTACATGAAAGGAGAGCAAGTGAGAATTCCACCATCGAAAACGGGGAATCTACTTCGTTATTACCCGACGGACGATCACGAACGTTGGTTTGAACCGGTACCGAATCCGGGCAAACTTTCCGCGCGAAGCTGAAAATCCATCTGTCCGAGTACTCCTTGTCTTCATTAATCGGTGATGACGCGTTTCGCATTCTCCTGCCGACATTCCAGAGTGTTCTCATGGAAGTCTCTCGCGACAAACCATCGACGAACCGACGCCAGTATCCGCGTTTTTTTGCTTTAATTAAGTCCTTAAAGGTTTTCTCGAGGTCGGTGTACCGCTCGAAATCCCCGACCTTACCGTGTTTGCGGAAGCGTTTAAACGCGGCGGACTTCTCGCTGTTCGCGTCGGTGCAATCCTTATCCCACCACGGGGTGGGAGGTCGCTTGCGGACGGAAACACCCGGAACACGTTTCGTCTGTGCTCGCAGCGCACAATCGATGATGACACGCGCGAGAAAGGAGTACTCGTCCAGCGGAGGAAGTACGTCAACCGATTGACTGGCATCAAGAACCGTGGACGCGAATTTTCGCCAGTCAATGTTTTTCGTAAGATCGTACGCGATGTCGACCGAGCGAGTAGAAGATGAACCATTGGTAATAGAAATTTTGATTGGCAAATGGTCACTACCGTAGGGATCTTGAATTACTTTCCACGAGCAATCCAACGATAGTGAACTCGAACAAAGTGAGAGGTCTAATCTGCTTATTTTTGCTGGAGGTTTGGCTACTCGTGTTGCTTCCCCGGTGTTCAGAATTGTCATTTTGAAGAAGTCGCACATGTCGTATATCAAGGTTGAGCGGTTGTCGTCGTACAGTTCCCCCCAGCCTGTACCGTGAGAGTTAAAATCTCCCAAGATCAACCGTGGCTCCGGCATAGCCGTGCAGATATCCGCGAAACTTTGACGAGAGATCGCGGTTTTCGGTGGAAGATATACTGAGGCAATACTGAGGCATTTACCTCGAATATTAACCTGACATGCAACTACTTCAATGCCTGTCACTGAAGGCAGATCGATTCTATAGAAGGAATGGAGCTTGTTGATCCCCAGAAGCACCCCTCCATACGAATCTGCGCGGTCAAGGCGTATAATGTTGAAATCGTGGAAAGCAAGATCGTTGTCTGAAGAGAGCCATGTTTCACAAAGGGCAAATGCATCAGAAAGTGAGTTGTTAACTAAAAATTTAAATGTGTCAAGTTTTGGCATAAGACTTCTACAGTTCCACTGAAGAACAGAGATCATATCCCCGACCTCATTCGGAGAATTATCCATCAAAGGATATGATCGATGCAAGGAAGGACCACCTAGAAGCTAGTTGCTTCAAAAGATTTTTCACCATTGGCAGCACTAAATTAATAATGCTCCTCGTTGAGTCAGAGATATTGAATATACTGAAGAAGCTATCCACAATACCAGAAAACGTGAACATGGGGGCATGTTCTTGCTGATTATTCAGCTGCTTTTCTGGCCGAAAAACTGAGACATCTGGGGTTTTAGATGATCCTGGAAGTGACGGAAAGTTCTTGTCATAATTACAAGGTTGAAAACCCGGTGGAGTGGGTTTCGGTGCATTTCCGTTACCTCTTGATTTTTCCAAGGTGGGAGGGTGGTCCGTACGAGTGGCCTTACGAGGCTTTTCGGTGGTGTGTTTTTTTGCTCGTTTTCTCGTATTGCCTTTAAAGACAAACGGACTACCCTCACCGCCCTCTGAGTCAGAGTCTAGATCATCAACTGGCAAAATGGAAAACGTGTTACTGTTTTTTGGTGTGGTCTGGGAAGATGAAGCGGTATTCTTCAAGAGTTCTGCTAGTGTTCTCTTGGAGCGAGCTTGCAGAGACCGCTTAAGTTTTTCTCCCTGCTGTTTGTACCTCGGGCAGTCAGTCAGGGTATGCAGGCTTTCCTTGCAGTACACGCATTTTGGAGGAGCACCGCAAGGGCCCTCTTGATGTTGCTCGCCACACTGATCGCAGCGTGGTTTGTTCGAGCAGTAGTCCGATGTATGACCAAGTTGTTTACATTTCGAGCAGTTCATTACCCGAGGTACAAACAGACGTACAGGCAGCCGAACCTTGCCAATAGCGATGTAGTGAGGTAACGCTGAACCCGAAAAGGTCACACGAAACGAGTTTGACAAGGAATACGTTTTTTTGGAGCCTACTACGGATACTGACTGCATTTGAAGGCAGTCCAATATCTTCACCTTCGGCAGGGCACGGTTTTTAAAGATTCCGAAGGAATCGGGATCCAAGAAATCATCACTAGTCAAACTCGCTTCGGTGACCACTCCTTCAATTTCTACCTCACTACTGGGTATGTAGACTCGGTATTCCAATGAAAAAAGCTCGCACGCAACAATTTGGTTAGCCTGCTTCCGGTCATCAACGGTAACGCGCAGTTTTATTGGTGTTACCTTGAAAATATCGGTAACGGCCGAAAAATGTGTTGTTAGATCCTTAGAGATCCTCGGAATGTTCAAAGGTTTTTGTTTGGGCCGGAAAAAAACAACCCATGGGCCTTTCGAGGCTTCTGGGTAAGCCTTTAGGCGGGGGAGCGCAGAGGTTTTCGGGGGCAATGGTGTGGGGGGTGCAGGTGGACGAGGAGGAGATGGTGGAGGAGAGGGTTGTGGGCGATATCTTTTCTTGGGATATGCTCCAGTATTTTTGCTGGAGAGCGAGTCAACTGGAACGTCAAGGGTTTCCATTTCCACAACTTCCTCGAGACTTTCGTGTGAGGTGGAATCAAGAGTTTCGTCGTCTGAGATGGAAAGCGACCATCCCCCGCCTTTATCATTTTCATCCATTGCGGTTAAATATCGCCGCAATGGTGTTTTTGGTAAATATTTTACAAATAATTACAGTAATTTCAAATAATATCAAAAATAGAAAAACAAAAATGCAAAAATAAACAAAAAAAAAATTGATATAGTTTTACTCTACTAAAGAGTAATATGAAAGAAACAAAAAAAAAAACCAAGAAAAAAAAAATAGAAAAAAAATATATATATATACTGAAAAAAAAAATTGGATCACCCTAACTATACTCTACTTAAAAATAGTACGAGAAAAAAAAAATCAAGAAAAAAAATAATTATAGATATATACTATTTACAAGATTTTGGATCACCCTAATTATGACCCAGCCTAATCTAATACTGGACCATGCGGGGAGATGCGATACTGGTGAAAACAAAGCGACACGGTATACCTATTGCACTGAGGCGGCAGATGACTGGTGCGATGCTATTGTATTCCCCAACGGCTGTTGGGTCGATAGCCTTGCAGCTGGTATGCCTCTTTCGCCTCGGTAGGCAATTTAACGTGCTTTCGTTGTTGCTATCAATGGGCCGATAGTGGTGATGATTTTACAGATGTTGATGTTAAAGCTGGACCGTAATCAAAGCGCTCGGCGTATGATTAACGGCTTCCTCACTCGCGCACTAGTTGTCTTAACACTATGCCAACTAACTTTGGCGAGAAAAAACCCTCGCGTGGGGAAAAACTCAAAAACTCAAAAACTAGTGTCGTACAACGAGACCGATGCGACTTGATCGGCTCAGCGTGCGAGACGGAATGATGACCATAATTTGAAGAGCCCCTTTCTCATTCGAAGCTCATTGTCACTGTCAATTGAGTCACTCAGTATCATTTGATATACGACAGTGGAGTATGGAAGAAATCCAGGAAAATGGTCCCGAACAGATAAGTCGACCCGATGTCGGATCAATGTAAGGCTAATTTAAGGTCGATGTCGACCCAATGTCGTGTTAATGTCGGGTCAATTTTGGGTTTATGTCAGGTCAATGTCGGGTCAACATCGGATTGGGGTTTGATAGAAGTCAGGTTGGTGTCGGGTTGGCTTAGCTTTTTCGCCGGAATGTCGACCAGAGCTCCGTTTGTGTGTAGGTTACACTCAATCGAATGATATATAGCGTTTCTCAAATGAGAATGATCCATGCCTTCGTCATATGACTAAGCAACTGATATCACCCATTCGGAGGAGGTCTCCTTTGATAGCGAATAGCTACTTTTCTCATTTTCATCAAAAATGTTCAAATGATTTTGAGAATTTACAGCACTGCTCTGGACATTACCCCGATGGATTTTAAAATGGTGTCAGATATCAATTTACGGCCTTTGGACATCACCCCGATTCCAAAAATACCCATATTGATGGGTATTTGACAGTATTTCCCACTTTTATGAAACCGGAAGCCACCATCTTGGATTTCAAAATGGCATCAGATATCGATTTACGGCCTCTGGACATCACCCCGACTCCTAAAATACCCATATTGATGGGTATTTGACAGTATTTTCCACCTTCTATCAAACCGGAAGCCGCCATATTGGATTTCTAAATGTCGTCGAATATCAATTTTCGGCCTCTGGACATCACCCCGATTCCAAAAATACCCATATTGATGGGTATTTGACAGTATTTCCCACTTTTATGAAACCGGAAGCCGCCATCTTGGATTTCAAAATGGGGTCAGATATCGATTTCCGGCCTCTGGACATCACCCCTACTCCTAAAATACCCATATTGATGGGTATTTGACAGTATTTTCCACCTTCTATCAAACCGGAAGCCGCCATATTGGATTTCTAAATGTCGTCGAATATCAATTTTCGGCCTCTGGACATCACCCCGATTCCAAAATTACCCATATTGATGGGTATTTGACAGTATTTCCCACTTTTATGAAACCGGAAGCCGCCATCTTGGATTTCAAAATGGCGTCAGATATCGATTTCCGGCCTCTGGACATCATCCCGGTTCTAAAAATACCCATTTTTAGGAGTTCATATTTGATATCAAACATCCCTATTCTAAACATAAACTGCTCGGAGTACTCCGGATACTATCCGGAAGGAAAAATAATGGATAATATCCAAGTTAAAATTATCCGGATAATTTTAACTTGGATATTATCCGGAGGGAAAGAAATGTGGATAGGGATAGACTCCGTTTATTTCTATCCACTGGATAGGTCTATCCGGATAATTATATTATCCATGCCTATAACCCCTGCTTTGTTGTTACGGCGCAAGATGTGTGAAGTAAAAAACACCATCAAGTTTAGCTTCAGCCATTGTGATGCTAAACCAAACATCGGAGAGATAGTAAATTTCGCCAAAGCACTCGACGCGGATCCGGCTGAAATGGAAGCTATTTATCGCATTGGTGAGGAAAGGGGAGTCTTCATGATGTTCAAATCAGAGGAAGCGATGCTCCATGCTCTGACATTCAATTCGGAGGATTTAATCTTCCATTATGCGAATGGAACGACGGCAAAGGTACGCATGTCGCATGCTGGTGAATTCATTCAATATGTGCGTGTGTATGACTTGCCAGCAGAGGTACCCGACAACTAGCTGGATAAAGTGCTGGGGAAATATGGGAAAATTAAACGCACCATCCGGGAGAAATTTCCAACTGATCTGTGTTTTGAGGTATATACAGGGATACGCGGTATATATATGGATGTGAAGAAGGAAATCCCCACGTCATTACATTTCTTCGATCGCAAAGGAAATATTTTTTATGATGACAGCAAAGATAAATGTTTTCTGTGCAAGGCGGACGGACACCGGAAGGGAAAAGGAAAGCAATTAATTGAAAGAAAACAAAACAGCAGCAGTACGTATGCTGGTGTAGTGGTGGAAGGTGAGTCGTTAGTCATTAGCGACCAGGAAACGGACACGGGGCTGGAGATGTTGATTTAAAATAACGAAATGGACGTGACGACCCCGACGACCGACGAGAGTAGCGGAGAGCATGCAACGGTAAACGATGTTCAAAAGCAGCAGCAGCGATCACGATTCGGGTTCAATGAAAATGAGGAACTAATTCGGGAAAGAAATAAGTTGCGTGCACGGGAGAAGATCGCTTTGTCGCCGCTTTTCTCGCCACTCAGAAAAATCATATGATAAAATACATTTTTATATATATATATTTTTTTGTATTTTGAGTACCAAAATTGGTATTTCATGTTACTGTGCTCCGCTAAGTTATTTTTATAACATTTGAGCCTGCCAAATAAACGAAATGAAAAAAAAAGTAGAAGGGTCTGTGCCTAGGGGCACGAACGGAAGCTTGACGTAGGACCGCTAGTGGACGGAATAAATGTGAAGAGCATTTAGTTCTTTTAATTGATCAATTATCTATTACCTCAACTCTTTCCGTTTTTAAATTGTAGGCGTACCAAATTTGTAATCTTTTTCAAAGAGAAAGTTGATTAAGAGAATCAATCAAAATCACTTGCACTCCTGCTTCCAAGTTTGGTTACAAGATTACAACTCTGGAGAGCATTTAGTGTGGTCGTTGGGGTCTTTTGGTTCTGAATATGGACAAACAAGCACAGATAAATTCTATTCCAAATTCCAAATATTCCCCGAAAAGGGCCGTTTTATTGAAGAGGACATCCATGGCTACTTACGCTTGGCGTGTTTAGTGTAGGTGACAGCATCACGGACCTCATTTTCCAAGAACACCACCTTCAGCACACCTTGTAGATCAGACCGGAGATACGTTTGACACCACCACGGCGAGCCAGACGACCGATGGCGGTTATCTCGAAGAACTTTGCGATGACGCTTGGCGCCTCCTTTACCAGACCTTTTCCTCCTTTGCCACGACCAGTCAATTGTTGCTTGTTAGGTGTGAAGGAGTGCACTAGCCACCACCTTCCTACTGCTGCTATTGCTGTTCACCACACCGTCCGAAGCGAAAATGAGCTAATGCCATACAGCAGCGCTCTTTTATATCTTTTCATGTTAAAACAGAATGATGTGCAACCAAGTGGTATAAACGCTACAAAGACTCCTCCCATTATGAGTAGTTTGCTATTAAGTAGCGACACTGGCTCTTTTCCTTTTGCATACACGGCGAATGAGAACGACCCAAATTTGAGTTTAGTTCACTCACAATCGCCAAAAGTGCAGGAACTCAGCGATGAGTCAATTTGTCAGAAAATGAGGAAATTGACGAAAATTTTATTCAGTCTCGGAGTAGTACCAACAATCAATACGAAACTAACGATTTTAAATTGGCTCACTACTTGACTAGCCTATTGGTCCCAAGCAGACGATTAACGTACCCCATTCTAGTCGAAATTCTAGTACTACGCAATGTTTGTTTTGATTTGCTATGAAAGTTTGACAGATAAAATGAGGGGTTATTGGTTTTTCTTATGTTTCGAGGGGTGAATCGATTAGCTTGGGACCGAAGAGAGTACCAGAGCTGAGCCAAAAAGTTGAGCACGTTATTTCGGGACCTTCTAGTCTTAGAGTTACCTCTATGGTAGTACCATAGAGGTAACTCTAAGACCACTGGGTCCCGAAGAAAATCATTATTATTTTTGGCTCACTTAGTACCAGAACAACAGTCCCAAGCAGTCCCAAGCTATTTCACTCACCCCTGCATGTTCTGCATGAATCCACACACCCCTGATGTTATCTGTCAAACTTTCATAGCGAATCAAAACAAACATAGTGTACTAATAGAATTTCAACTAGAATAAGGTACGTTAATCGTTTGCTTGCGACCAATAGGCTACTAAAGTGGTGAGCCAATTTAAAATCGTTAGTTTCGTATTGATTGTTGGTAGTACCATAGAGGTAACTCTAAGACCAGAAGGTCCCGAAGAAACGAGCTTAACTTTTTGACTCAGCTCTGGTACTATCTTCGGTCCCAAGCTAATCGGAACATAGGAAAATCCACGAACCCCTTATTTTATCTGTCAAACTTTCATAGCGAATCAAAACAAACATTGTGTAGTACTAGAATTTCGACTAGAATGGGATACGTTAATCGTTTGGTTGGGACCAATATGCTAGTCAAGTAGTGAGCCAATTTAAAATCGTTAGTTTCGTATTGATTGTTGGTAGTACCAATAAACTGAGTGAATCCAATCTTTACTTTTCTCAAATTCGGGAATTTTTTTCCTGGAAAATCCTGGAAAAACCTGGGAAAACATGAGGCAAATTTACTCATCGCTGAGTTCCTGCACTTTATTTCTTATTTCTGAGATAACTAAACTCAAATTTGGGTCGATCTCATTCGGCGTGATATCACCTTGAAAGATATCGGCGCCGGTGGTTAGCTGAATACCTCTCACCCCAGCAGGCCTGGGTCCAATCTCAGTCGGCGCCACCGGCATGTTCTAAGGCATAACATCTCTGATCACGCCTTCCTTCGGGAAGTAAAGCCGTTGGTCCCCGGTTGAGTTGATGGGTCGATTGGTAGGGTCCAGGTGTGGGAGCTGTCTCCCTGGCGTCGGTAGCATTGGAGCTCAGTACGGAAAACAAATCTCGTGTCACTTTTCAATAGGTTCTATCTACATTGATCGATTCTCTTCATCGACACTCTCTTTCGTAAATAACTCGGCTTCAATTTCTCGAGCGTCCCACACTTCCTACATCTTGCTACACTTGGTCTAACCACCTAGCACGCTGTGCTTCTCTGCGTCTTGTACCGGCCGGATTTGAGGAAAACACCATTTTTTGCGGGATTGTTGTCCGGCATTCTTACAACGTGTCCCGCCCATTGTACCCTTCCACCTTTAGCGACTTTCTGGATATTGGGTTCGCCATAAAGTTACGCCAGTTCGTGGTTCATTCTTCTCCTCCATACACCATTTTCATATACCCTGCCAAAGATGGTCCTAAGCACGCGTCGTTCGAAAACTCCCAGTGCTCCTCGAGCATTGTCCATTGTCATATTTTTCATGCACAATAATTTTGTTTATTATATATTTGCAGTTCGTCAATAAGGCAGCCCAAAACTTTACGCATTTTTGGATCATCTGTGGAACAGGCAGCAATTTTTGGAGCGATCCGTGAAGGGGAAGGCTTGCCACTTGTATATCCGAACAGTGGACCAAACAAGCCAGCAACCCCGTCCAAAGTGTCATGCATTATTGACAAATTGGCACAGTGGGTCGATTTAAAGGGAGATCTGGAGGCGCAGCGATCACATTGTCATGATTGTCTAGTAGTTCACTCAAAAATGCTATAACAATCGCCAAGCTCGCTGTAATGCCACCAAGTGCCTCGTCACCCACGAATAGGCGCCTATGTCAGTGGTCTAACAACTCTTAGCGCGCTAATGGCATAGTTCCCCTGCCGCATAGAGAGTTGCCACAATGATATTAGGTTAGCTAAGGTCAGTTAACTGACTGGTGGGAAACGGGAGCTTAAGCAATGGCTATTCTGTATACATTTAAGAGATAGTCTACCAGAATGGATGATTTTTTTTTGTACAATTTTATGTTTTCTGATGGTTTCGGTTGTGCAAAACATGAGAATTAACTTTTCCAATGCTTTCAATTGTACAAAGCATTAGAGCTAGAAACATGATCTTGTAAACACTACACACCTTAACTGGTAGTTTGCTAAAACAAATGCTGCAACAATCGTCAAGCTCGCTGTAATGTCACCAAGTGTGTACATCCGAAAACATCCAAAAAACGTTTGGTTCTAGCATCGGGAAACATCTACGTTAGAAAACATCAGAATACATTTACATATAAAAACATCCGAACAACGTTTAGTTCTAACGTTTTTTACATCCGAAAACAACCGAAAAACGTTTGGTTCTAACATCAGGAAACATCTACATTAGAAAACATCAGAAAACGTTTACATATAAAAACATCCGAACAACGTTTAGTTCTAACGTTTTCTAAAGGGTGATACGGTCAAAATTTGGTCAAGAGAAAACGCGTGTAAATCGGTGAAATCGTTTATTTAAAAAATCAAATTAAATTTCTTTTTCAAGTTCAATTAGTCTAAAATTCAGGAAAAATATTCAGTTAGGCTTCCGCTTTTCCAAATCCGAATTGCCGGGCCTTACGCTTGACCCCTGCCATCAGATTTTGTTCCGCCACCTTGTCCACCTTCTTCGCCGCAGAAAGCCAGTTTGCCTTGAACTGCTGCTCGCCCTTAGCAGTTTTTTTGGTCTTCTTTAGGTTCCGCTTGACAATAGCCCAGTATTTCTCAATTGGGCGGAGCTCTGGCGTGTTGGGAGGGTTCTTGTCCTTGGGAACCACCTGCACGTTGTTGGCGGCGTACCACTCCATGGCCTTTTTACCGTAATGGCAAGATGCCAAATCCGGCCAAAACAGTACGGAACAACCGTGTTTCTTCAGGAAAGGCAGCAGACGTTTATTCAAACACTCTTTCACGTAAATTTCTTGGTTGACAGTCCCGGAAGCTATGAAAATGCTGCTTTTCAAGCCACAGGTACAGATGGCTTGCCAAACCAGATATTTCTTTGCGAACTTTGACAGTTTAATGTGCTTGAAAACATCTGCTACCTTTCCCCTTCCTTTTGCCGTATAAAACTCCTGTCCCGGAAGCTGCTTGTAGTCGGCTTTGACGTAGATTTCGTCGTCCATTACCACGCAGTCAAACTTCGTCAGCATCGTCGTGTACAGCCTCCGGGATCGCGCTTTGGCCGTCGTATTTTGTTTATCATCGCGATTTGGAGTCACTACCTTCTTGTAAGTCGATAGTCCGGCTCGTTTTTTGGCTCGATGCACGGTTGTAGACGATACACCCAGCTTATTTGCGGCATCTCGGAGAGAGAGAGAGGTTAGGGTTTCGCTTGAAACTACCGGCAACTCTCTTTGTCATCTCAGCGGCTTCCGGTTTTCGATTTCCCTCCGATCCAGACTTCCTGGCTGTCGACAAACGTTCCCCAAACACTTTAATTACATTTGTATCGGTTGATTTGGCAACTTTTAGCGATTTTGCCAACTTTGCGTGCGAGTAGCTCGGATTTTCGCGATGCGCGAGCAAAATTTTGATACGCTGCTCTTCTTGCTTGGACGGCATTTTGACAACTGAAGAGTGAATTCCAAAATCAAAATAGGAGCAACATTCTACACACACACACCTTCAAAATGAGGGGTGTTCAGGTTTTTTAAATGCAAAATTGAAAGAAATACGTCAAGTTGATATTGACCAAATTTTGACCGTATCACCCTTTACATCCGAAAACATCCTTAAAACGTTTGGTTCTAATGTCAATAGATTGAAATTTTTGACGTCAGACCGACATTAGAATGGCAAAATTTTGTTCCAAAATTTCTGATGTATACATCATGTTACGTTGCTTAAATACAACTAAATCATAATGTTTTCTAATGTTTGACATCAGGCATACATTTGATTTCGATGCTGATGTAGACATCAGAATCAAACGTTGGGCTAATGTAAATTTCTATTCGGGTAACTGTCAAATTTACGTCAACGCGAAGCAAACGGATCTAATGTGGGTGACCCTTTACAGTCGGTGTATAAGAGTCACACTCGGAGTCACGCCAAGAGTGAACCCTAATAAAAATACCATATCCGAACGATAATGCAAATCATTCAACTATTCCATAAATGGTTGTATGATACCCCAAACACGTCGTTAAGCAAAATAAACATTCAAATTTTATTAGCGAAGCCAACCCTAATAAATTAGTTATGGTTATTTTGCTTAACTACGTATTTGGGGTATCATCCAACCATTTGTTGAATAGTTGAATGATGTATGTGATACACAAACACCTATCCAAATTTACTTTAATTTATTTTAGATAATAACACTGTGCAAGCGGCGCCGGTGGTGTAGTGGTAAGCGTGATTACTTCTCACCCCAACAGTCCTGGGTTCAATCCCAGTCGGCGCCGCCGGGATGTTCTGAGGCATAACATCTCTAATCACGCCTTCCTTCGGAAGGGAAGTAAAGCCGTTGGCCCCCGGTTCATGAGTTGATGGGTCGATAGGTAGAGTCCAGGTCGGTAGCATTGGTGCTCAGCACGGAAAACAAGATCGACGGAAAACAAACCAAAGGAAAAAAACACTGTGCCAGTGTGTCTGCCGTCGAGGAATCCGGTTGACCTGGCCAACACGTTGCGTAGTAGCTACCATCGCGCACAGTTCTTGGCGGATGGATTCTGGGATCGTTGGCAGAGGGA
Organism: Ochlerotatus camptorhynchus; assembly: GCF_037179485.1. Classification (NCBI taxonomy): domain Eukaryota; kingdom Metazoa; phylum Arthropoda; class Insecta; order Diptera; family Culicidae; genus Ochlerotatus; species Ochlerotatus camptorhynchus. The sequence continues at coordinate 38,455 of NW_027040950.1, forward strand.
ATACCTGCCGATGTTAAACAAGAGGTCTAAGAGGTTCGTGGATCAGCGACAAGTAGCTGTTGGAGATTTGGTGTTTGTGGCAGATGGAGAGAAACGAAACGTCTGGGAGCGAGGCGTGGTGAAGAAGGTGTTCGTTGGGAGTGACGGAAGAGTTCGTTCAGCGTCCGTTCAGACAAGAAGAGGTGAGAAGGTCAAACCGGTAGCGAAGCCAGCCGTTCTGGAGGTCACTTCGAAGGAGTAATCCCCGTACTGTTCCTGATAGAACCAGCCACAGGGTTTACGGGCGGGGGAATGTTGCCGTTGCAGTCAGGCCTGAAAGGGTTGCGGTAGCATAACTACCGTGAACGCGTCCCTTTGATGCGCCCGTTTTTGATGTTTCTTGCCATCGCTGTAGCAGTGAGGCGCATACATGAATGTATACACACAAAGGTGCGATAGTGAGTGGGATACGCTGAACACGGCCATCGCTTACGCACTACTTTGTTTTGTTTACCCCAGCAGCTGGCCTGGAAAGAGGAGAATATAGACTCCATCGCGATAGATGTGTTTTTTGTTGTTGCAAATTATGTTTTGTGCTGATTATTGTACCTACACACAAAAAATAAAAATTGTTCCTACAAAAATAATGCATTTTCTGCTTGAGCTTGAGCTTGATTGACCGCCCACGGTTGCTACTCTGTTACTGCCAGATCAGCTGTAATTACACAGAGAACCAAAAGACGATGCTTGGGACTAGCAATCATCCTCAATGTGTAAAAACTGGTGATCTTAAATTAGGCAATACCAGCGCCGGCCGCGCCCGAACACAGGTCAAGAAAGGAATGGGAAGGATTGTGTTGACATGACACTCGCTTTGATGGAAGCCGAGAACACCTCTGCACTTCCACGAGGAATCACTGGGATGTTGGATAAGAGGGTTGGGTTTGCAGCAGGGTTCGTTTTGGTAAACGATAAGCTGAATTGATGTCCTAACGATCATATAACGCGAAGGAGCTTGGGACTAAACCCACGGTCTTCTGCTCAGTAAGCAAAAACGTTTGCCACTAGGCAGACGAGCACCTTTTTAATCACCGAGTTGCTGTTATTACCATGTAGTCATATTAACAAATAAAACGATTGACGAATCTTGAATGTGGATGGGCCTGAGATTAGACTCATGATGTTCTGCTCAGTAAGCAAAAACGGTTGCTCTAAGGCCACCGAACCCCTCATATCACATAATACCGTTGCTCAAATTTGTGTATCCATTCAAACCCGGAACCAACGACAACAACGAGTTTCGCAAAATACACGATACACAAGCGATTTTACCATAAATCTCTTTGATATGTAAGGACCTGTACGCGTTTTTCTGCTCAGTAAGCAGGCCACTGTAACCGACGATCTTTCAAATCCGAAAACTAAAAACTACGAAGAAGTACTTAGGCCTTCATTAAGTTCCACTTTCACGCGACGTTCAATGACAGGGTCCTATCCAGGATTACATCTGAAAAATTCAAATACGGCCAACGCCCACCCTAAACCTAAACCTGTTCTAATCCACCTGAAATGACTAACGAATGGAAGACTTTGACTACCCAGCCATGCAATAGTCTCATTCCGTGCCTTATGGCAACTTGATGATTCTATTGCGCTCATCTTTTGGCACCACCCAGGGGAGACTTGGTCCTGTACCCAATGCTTAAGCGTAATGTGGGCGGAATATTATTATATGAGACAATTCAATGCAGACGTCTTTCCAAATTTGGCAGATCGACAGGTAATCGGTGAGTTACCACGATAGTTGCTATTCAACAACTCGACAACGTCCCATCGTCAACGCCTGCTATGAGAATTTCCCATTGCAGACGCCAACGAAATGACGTCATCGAGCTATCGATCAACTACCCTGGTTATCGCCTGGTACCTTATAGCACGATGCTAGGAGGCGAACCGGAAGAATCGATGAGCTACCTCCCTACAAAAATAATGCATTTTCAAATTAAAAGTCTCCCAACTTTGGTTGTTTCAACTACGACAATATTTAACATGAAAGCATTATTGTTATTTTAAAAGTTTGTCTTTCACTTTATACTTGTTATTTTAAAAAGGCATATTTTCAAAATGAAAATTGTTAAACTGTCAAAAATACCATTAAATAAATGTTGGGTTGTTTCGTTTTTTCGTGCACCACAGCCATCACAAGTGAAAAAAAAAAAAACAAAAAAAAACCCGGGAAAAAAAACAACCAGTTTGATTTACTTAAATCTCGACTTAAATGTAGTTTAAAATATTAAAATACATATGAATTCGCATGTTCAGTAGAGTGCAGTGCGAGCATATGGAAGTGCTGGAATCAGGTTTGGCCAAATGTTTCCTGCCGTCTTCGTCGAATTAGATGCTAGATTGTTGCTTCTTCCATTGAAAATATCCGGTTGTGGCGATTCAAAGTTGATCAAGGTTGATCAAAATAATTTGTACCCCTGCTTCCAGTTTGATTACATGAGCATTTTGTGTGATCGCTGGTTCTGAATATGGATAAACAGGCAGATGAATTCTATTCCTATTCTTTACTGTAATAAGCTTGGTGGCCCTGAAAAGAGCCGTTTTGTTGCCAAAGTTGGTGATGATTTAACCTCCGAAACCAAACAGAGTTTGTCTCTGTCACTTCAAAACGTAGATGACATCCATGGCCGCTTACGCTTGGCGTGTTTAGTGTAGGTGACAGCATCACGAATCTCATTTTTCAGGAACACCTTCAGCACACCTCGTAAGTCAGACCGGAGATACGTCAGACACCGCCACGGCGAGCCAGACGACGGATGGTGGTTATCTCGAAGAATTTGCGTTTGGTTCTGAATATAGCGATGAATGTGCAAAATATTACGCAATTTTATTCTCCCTATTCGCACGCGCCCGAGAATCGGAGGCGAATGCCACTTCGACTTGTTTCGTCTACTTACTACTCTCTGACGACTGTGCTGGGGAAGCACCATATGCATGTAGGTAATTGATGGATTTGTTAGTTAATTCGACGCTTTTGGACAGTGCTGGACATTTACCAGTTTTTCAATAGTTTCTTGTTGAAAATCATCATTTGGAAGCATTGTTATCGATGCGTAGCCATATTTCTGTTCTGTAAAATTATTGAAATTGGACCAGGGGCAGATGAGTTATTAACGTTCAAAATTTTTCTTAATTTGTTACATGTTCCATTTTTGTTTTTCACAAAGTGTACCCCCATATAGAAATCAAAGACGTAGTCCTACGTCAAAAAAAATAATTAACATTATTACTGATATGCTTAAATCTAACTCCATGTTTGATGCTATTCAAACTGGAGTAAAATTTGCAAACAATATTGTCATGACTTTGAAATTCAGTAATGGATTTTAAAGCATTAAATATTTTAAATTGGAATGCTCTTGGATGGATCTCTTCAAGATAATGAAGACGAGCTATTTAACATTTTGAGAGTTCATAACGTGCATATGGCCGTTGTAACTGAAACGTTCCTTAAACCTGACCATAAGGTTAAGAGGGACGCCAATTATTTCATTTATAGAAATGATCGTCTTGATGGATCCTGTGGTGGCGTTGCCATCATTGTTCATAGACGAATCAAACATAAAATTCTTTCTTCATTTGAAACCAAAGTTTTTGAAACTTTGGGAGTTTATGTTAAAACAAAATTTGGACAACTTACGTTTATAGCTGCCTAATGTGTAGGCCAGCAAAATAATTTTCTCAAGGGTGACCTTCAGAAACTTACCCGTCATAGGTCTAAATTCTTCATTATTGGTGATTTTAATGCAAAACACCACTCATGGAATAATGCTCAAAGCAATTCCAATGACAATATTCTATTTGATGATTGTTCTGCAGGTTATTACACTATTCAATATCCAAACAGCGTAACATGCTTTTCTCCAGCAAGAAATCCCTCAACTATTGATTTGGTCTTCACTGATTCATGTCAACTTTGTAGCCAATTAGTTACCCATGTTGACTTTGGTTCTGATCACCTTTCAGTAACTTTTGAAATATCCCTAGAAATAATTTGTAATCCCAACAGCTCTACTTTCAATTACCATAGAGCTGATTGGGGGCAATATAGAACATTTATGGAATATAACTTCGATCCAAACATTCCTTTGCAAACCAAAGATGATATTAATTATGCTCTTGAAACTCTGACTACTTCTATACTGCCGTTATACGCATAAGAGTCCCACGGTGCATATAATATGGGACAGTTATGCGTATAACGGCAGTATAGTTAAAGCAAGAGCTGCCTTAGTACCAAAATGCGAGGTTAAATTCGATTCAATTATAATAGACGACGATCTTCAACTTTTAATCCGTCTTATGCCACGTTCACATTACAGCGTATATCACGTGATATACGCTGTCTTGCATTGAGCACTTATACATCTAGTTTTCACTGGAAATCCTTTGTATGAGTGATCATTGCAAGACAGTCTATATTACGTGATATAGGCTGTAATGTGAACGGGGTATTAAAAATGTCCGTAGGAGACAATATTGAAGAACACGCGATCCTGCCATGAAAGTTATCTGGCAGGATTTGCAAAAACAACCCGAGTTCCAAACCCTTTTGGAAACTCACAAAAAATTTGAAAAAACCTCAAAAGCCTATTCCACCCAAGTAACAATTTTGGTTTTATGACGGTTCTGGAGACCATGATTTAGACTTGTAGCATGCTTTAAAACCTCGATAAAACTTGAAATGTTACGCTTGTCTCTCTTTCTCCCGTCGCTCCATTGGTCTTCCTTTCAAGCTTCGGTGAAACGGATGAGCGAAAGAGCGCTCGACTTTGATAGTTTTCTCTTTCATGAAACACATCAACAGAGGTTTCATGACGTATATGACGGAAAATGAAATTACATATTTAAAGCATTTCTCACGTGAAAACACTTGAAGATTACACGTAATATGTTTAATTTATCTTCCATCCACATATTTATCTAAAAAAAATTAACGAAAACGGGACATAACGCATTTTAAACAAATTGAAAGAGCGGTGATAGAGTGTTAGTGAAAGGGGATTGAAAGCCATAATGAGGGTTCGTTTAACTAGAAAATTGACGTTACTTACATTGCAAGCGATGAGCAAAGCAACGACGAGAAGATCCACAGCCAGCGTTTCCTTCTAAGCGTGCTTCTTTTTCATTATCATTTCTTGCTGATAGTCTAGCTAGGCGTTATAGGAATGAAGCGTTGAACACGTTTGTATGAGAGAAACAAAACTCGAGTTCATTTTAGAGCTTCGAAAATGTACAGCCCTGGTTCGCATAATTTCAGTTTGAGTCTTACTAGTCCTATTTCGGGAACATATTTTTGATGATTCCTGGGGGACTGATTTGGACGAACTAAGGTCTATAACTAAAAAGTTTCATAATATGAAAGCTCCAGGTGATGATGGTAAAATTATTTAATTGGCATACTTTCCTAATAAATGGAAAAATGCAAAAGTTATTCTAATTTTGAATTCGGATAAAAATCCAGCTGAAGATTCTAGCTACCGTCCAATAAGTTTGCTTTCTTCAATAAGTAAACTTTTTGAAAAAATAATTTGGAATAGAATGATGCTTCACATTTTTTCAGATGAGCAGTTTGGATTTCGCCATGGGCATTCAACTACTCATCAACTCTTAAGAGTTACCAAGTGAATAACCTCCCTGATTTCCCTCAGGGTTGCCACAAATCTTTGTTCGCTGATGACACAGGCATTTCCGCTAAAGGAAGAAGTCTTCGTGTTATTTGCAGCAGACTGCAGAAAAGTTTCGATATTTTCTGTCCTCATTTACAAAAATGGAAGATTTCTTCCAACGCTTCCATAACTCAACTTATAATATTTCCACATAAGCCTAGAGCTTCCTTTTTGAAACCTAGTAGTAGTCACATAGTCACTATGAACGTTGGTTCCAATTTCCTGGTCAAACCAAGTGAAATATCTTGGATTAGTACTTGACCAAAAATTAACTTTTAAAGATCACATTGAGGGCATTAAAGCCAAATGTAACAAATATATAACATGTTTGTATCCTCTTATAAACAGGAAATCCAAACTTTGCCTGACTAATAAACTTCTTATATTTAAACAAGTTTTTAGACCGGCCATGCTTTACGCTGTGCCAATATGGTCTAGTTGTTGCACTACCAGGAAAAAAGCACTTCAAAGGATTCAGAACAAAGTTCTGGAGATGATTTTGAAGTTGCCTCCCTGGTACAGAACTACCGAGGTACATAGAATTTAGAATGTTGAGACTTTCGAACAAATGTCCAACAAAATAATTAATAATTTCAGGCAAAAATCGATTAATTCCCTTTATACGTAGACAAGATTTAGTTTTAGTTTTTAGTTTTAAGATTTCAATTGTTATACTGACATGCAGGTTTAAAAAACCTGTTTAAAATACTGAATTGCCTAGGCAGGAACAATGTAGATATATATCATAACAATTAAGGCTATTAAGTTACTGTAGTAACTGGAGCACGTAGGTTAAAATGAAATGTAATTTATTTTGAATTTGGAACAAATTAAAAGTTAAAAAAAAAAGTTTCTAATGGTTCCATAATTACGAAAACAATAGTGTAGTGAGTCGAGCAACCCTGCTAGAAGTAAAATTATTTTTAACAAAAATTATTGAAAAATTCTTCAGTTGGGGAATCTATTGCTAGGTATTTAGTGTAGGTTATCATGACTTATACACAAACACAGGTAACATTTATTTTGTTTGATCAATAGAAAATTTAAAAGATTACAGGCAAACGATTTTTTACGAAATTATAAGAAGGATACACACCTCCGTAAGGACTCTGGAACATCGGATAACCCAGGCCGACATGTGTGTGATGATGCGTGTGCACATGCCGTTGCGGCGGTGGACTCCGGCTCGAAGGTTGTCCTGGTTGTTGTGGCGGAGGTGCTCCCGCAGCAGCCGGACCTTGCCCCATTAAATTGAGGCTACCGGTATCCTTATGCATTTCGGGTCCACCTGCTACTGTACTTCCGCCAGTCCCACTAGCAGTATTGGTACCTCCGGCTAAGAAAAAAAAAAATCAGTATAAGAAAATTTATTCTAGTCGGTCAGCTATTAAAAACTACATTTTTTTCTAACCTTGAGAGGATTGTAGAGAAGCCCCTGTTTGCTGTGGCTGTTGCGGATGTGAAGATGATGGAACTTGCTGTTGTTGCTGCTGTAAGCTACTGATGCTACTATTTGATGGAGGAATGCACATGTTAGGATTCTGACTGGATTGCTGAGAAAGATTGGGACTAGATACGCTTACTTTAACGTTACTGGTAGGACTCTTTAGAGCACCCTCTCTAAGCTCGTGTATCTTATGCGAGTTATAGTATTGACTGGCATGATGCTGTAGTAAGTCTAGAGCTTTTGTACTAGGATTTCGTGACAAATCCTCAGGCGATGTGTACCGTGGTATTTGCAAGTGATATGGAGGTGCACTGTAGGACGCCGCTGGTACTAACATATTCCTATACAATTGGTGGTTAGGATCAAATCCAAATGGACCTGCGCTCATGTAGAGTGAATGCGGATAGTACTGAGAAGTAGGTGGCGGAGGAGGGCCCTGAGTTTCCATAGTTGGTTTTTGACCCTCTTGTTTAACCTTAAGCATCTCTTTATCTTCAGTTTTAACATCTTTTTGTTGCTTTATCGATGCCTGTGACGAGGGTTGATTTTTAGAACCCTTTGGTTGTTGTGACGACATGGATGGATTTGTTGCGGACTGTGCTGGTGATAGACTGTGTCCTTGATTAGGATTTCCTGGGACTGGTTGAGAGGAAGACGGTGGCTCATCCTTCGATACCGACGAATTTCCTGATGTACTTGACCTCCTTTGGTCGGAATAGTTGAATAACCTATTCGAATAAGAACAGTATTTAGATAAAGCACAATAAGAATTTCCAGGTTCCTATAATTAAATTTCAGGTTCAATTTGTTTTCTGGTTTTCAATTAAACACTCCCCAAAAACGATTCTACTGAGCATATAAAGTTGAAGGATACTGAGTTCAGGTTAGTACATTTAATATTGATGACATTCACAAACGTTTTGACAAAATTACGTAATGTAATTCTGCAACAATCAAGTTACATTCAAGTTCACATTCCGGCAGCTAGTAACTCAATAGCAATAGTATTAATTAAATAAAACAGCAAAAAAGGTTATCTTGCATTTAATTCCATTTAATTAATTTTGGTATCCATGACAGATACGTATTTCGACTACAATGTGCAGTCTTCATCAGTGTGTGTGTATCCCACTAAAGACTTACCAAAAACCTAACCCCCTTAAGTACTCATGCCCTATCAGACATGGAAAATAATTTACATTCATTTCATGCAATCATTTACATTCATTTGCCTCTAACTTTTTTCATCAACAGCATTCCGCAAAATCTCAACTCAAATCTGTATCTCTCATGCACAGGGCGTCACAATATCAGCTTCAATCAACCAAATCGATGCGACGAAGAGACTGCTGGCTTTCTTTTTCTGTTAAAGTCGAACAGCTTCGCAGCATTCTAGAACCTCAGTCGGCGTGCACAAACAAATGTTCAATCGCTTGTCTCTCTTTCTCCCGTCGCTCCATTGGTCTTCCTTTCAAGCTTCGGTGAAACGGATGACCGAAAGACTGCTCGACTTTGATAGTTTTCTCTTTCATGAAACACATCAACAGAGGTTTCATGACGTATATGACGGAAAATGAAATAACACATTTAAAGCATTTCTCACGTGAAAACACGTGAAGATTACACGTAATATGTTTAATTTATCTTCCATCCATCTTTCATCTTAAAAAAATGATCAAAAACGGGACATAACGCATTTTAACGCAATTGAAAGATCGGTGATAGACTGTTCGTGAAAGGGGATTGAAAGCCATAATGAGGTTCGTTTAACTAGAAAATCGACGTTAGTTACATTCAAAGCGATGAGCAAAGCAACGACGAGAAGTTCCACAGCCAGCCTTTCCTTCTAAGCGTCCTGCTTTTTTATTTTCGTTTCTTGCTTATAGTCTAGCTAGACGTTATAGAAATAAAGCGTCGAACACGTATGTATGAGAGAAAAAAAACACGAGTTCATATTAGAGCTTCGAAAATGTAGAGCCCTGCTCATGCATCACGAATTAGAGCGGGCAGAACTTGTTACTGTTTTTCAGTGAATTTAAAATACATTCACTGAAAAACTGTAGTGGCTTCTGTTCGCTCTGGCTCGTCATACATAAGAGATACGGATTTGAGTTGTTAACAAAAGTTGTAGCTAATAACAAAACCTACAAAAGCTCCATACACCATTTTGGCGGAATTCTGTTGATGAAAAATGTTAGGGGCAAATGAATGTAAATGAATGCACGAAATGAATGCAAATGATTTTTCATGCCTGTCCTCTATCATTACTTCAATACTATTAAAATTATAAAATAACAGTGAAATATGCGACAAATGTTAAAATTGAAGAGCTATAGCATGCTTCATATTTAAAGATCGATTGATACCGTGTGGTGCCCGTTCATCGCTCATTTTAGAGCAAAACCAAGTTCACATCGTTAGTTAAATTACTTTTAATACATGTATTGAGCATATTTTTGCACTAGCTTTAAGGTCATTATCATAAGAATATGGATAAAATATAAAACATAAAAAAATGCTGTTCAAATTGATTTCGAGACATATTGGTGCATGTAACCAGGGGTCCCGTTCACCGCTCATGTCGTAGTGGAAATATTTACTTTTTGAATTCTCATACAAATCTATATTTTCTAGTCATACTCATATATTTGGATCCGGTGTTTGTAAAAAAAGGTGAAGTGTGGAAAACTTGGAGAAGGAAAAGTTTGACAGAATCAAAGAAATAATGATAGGATGCGGTTGAGAAAAATAAATGTTGATATTGTTTAGGGGGAATTCAGCTTTACGTTGTTTCCGGTAGGGTGGGATAATGTAGTTTCTAATTAGTACTAGCTTGTTATGGACTGGGTTAGGTCAGAATTGACCAGAAATTGTATTTGAGCCGATAAGCATTGGGTGGGACACTGATATTTTGTTCAGAGGTAGATATACTCGTTTAAAATACTGAGTTCTATCATCTTAGAAAATTATTATGTTTTTAATAGCTTTAGTATTTGACTTGAATTAAAATCATTTTTTTACGTAGATAACTACCACTAGCATCTTTAATGTGATATCGACTAACATTTATATATTTTAATCCGCGTAATATTTTTTTTTTCAAAAATAGTCTAGCGTTGTTAGTAATATTATCCATTATACAACTGTTTTGCTTACTTGCTAACAGGTTGAAAGAGTAATTTCCGTTAATAGAATCAAGAATAAATGTTATACTCTTCAACAAACATGAATAATAGGAATGATAAGGTTCAGTAATAAAAGAAACTTTGTATCTAAATCTAAATTTTGTTTGTCGCACGCTATGTTTAAATGCGACTATTATAAAAAGTAAATGAACCGAACAGTCATAGCTTGGGACCTCTAGTATCATAATCTGTGAGATTTAAAATATTTCATCGGTGACAATTTGTTTTTTTTAGTTATATCTTGGAATACCTATACACCTATATTTGTTTTTTTTGATAATTACTTTATTTGTACAGGCTCAATCTAATAAACTTTACAGAGCCAAGTTATCATTTTCTTTATACATTATAAATGTCTTAAATCTAAAATTAAAATATACACCTATATGATATAAACTTTAAAAATATATCATGCTTGTTCGTCACCCCGCGGTTTTACTTTTTTATAGGTATCACCCCAATGATATCATTACTGGTGCTAATAATAACGCACTTCAAACATTATTAAAAGCACGTGTCTGAAACGTGAATCACAATTTTTCACTGTGATATTGCAGACAAGACAGTTTTATTCATTTATTTAATAATTTCATAAACTTAAACGACATTGAACATGAATTCAAATATAACGTAGTAATAAACGAATAAAATGAGACTAGTGATTGCTATCGTACGTAGCTTAGAAAAACCATGTACAAAATTTGGTGTCCGAAATTTGAATTTTTTCTGATCGAAATTTGAGTCTGCTCAAAGACAAGTGTCCGAAGTTGAATGTTAGTAGCCCTAGCTAAATACACTTTATTTACTTTAAAATATCATCTCAGATATCCAGGCATGGAAAATCAGAGACGTGCCTCCTCGAGATCGTCAAGTCGACGATGACAGGAGCACATACCGTGGTAGAGGTAACAATAGCTGCAATTTCCAAACCTACGGCTAGATGGCTCCCTTTAGATAACAACTTGAGTGCGGTACAATCAAAAGAACCAACCGGTGGAAACTAATGATTTTAAATTGGCTCACTGCTTGACTAGCATATTGGTCCCAAGCAAATCGATTAACGTACCCCATTCCAGTCGAAATTCTAGTACTACATTATGTTTTTTTTTGATTCGCTATGAAAGTTTGACAGATAAAATAAGGGGTTCGTGGATTTTCCTATGTTTCGAGGGGTGCATCGATTAGGTTGGGACCGAAGAGAGTACCAGAGCTGAGCCAAAAAGTTGAGCACGTTTCTTCAGGACCTTCTGTTCTTAGAGTTACCTCTATGATAGAACTGTTTCAAACACATCGTCGGTGTGCCAGTAGTGGGGATACCCCTCACCATCCCTCTCCAACTGGGGAGTTTGGTCAAGAGAGATGATCAACCCGATTCGGTCCTTCCTCAAAGATGTCCTTGCTCGCTTTCTACTCTCTATATACAATTTCGCGGAGACGAACCAGCCCAAGGCTGAAAGTCTCCTTAATAAAGATATAAAAAATATATACAATTTTTACACTGCCATACTCTAATCTCGACTCTAATGAAACTATCAACTCTATACTTTCATCTCATCTATCGTATAAAAATTACCACTTTAGTCCGTTATTTGAAATAAGCATCTTCAACTATGGAAAATCATTTACATTCATTTTGTGCAATCATTTACATTCATTTGCCACTAATTTTTTTTTTATCATCCGAATTCCATGTATTTTTATGCTATGTAAAAATGAAAGCAAGGAAAAAATTATATTTTTACCGATGACACATTTTAAACCACAAAGATTTTAAAACTAGAGGTGCCAAAATACGGTAATACGGGATTTTGGGTACATTAACTTTTTTTTATTAAAGTCGCCTTTAAACATACCGTGTGTAGTGAAATAGGGTCGATAAGTATAGCAAACCATCCTTCTCTACCTCTTTATTTATTTTCCCACCTCTTAACTAATATCCGTGTAACTGTGGTTATCCCCGAGGGGGACGACTCTATCTACGATGCAGAAAAGATTGTGTTTTGCTGTGGCTAGCTGCACGCACGCTGAGTAGATAAAAGGAAGATTTATGTCGATTTTGAAGATTTCCTGCAAAAAGATGCAGCACGATGCAAGTAGATGCGAGAATTGAAAGATGATTTTTCGAAGATTGATTCGCTAGTGTGAGATTTTTTGAGCATCTAGAATTGAGATTTAGATGTGTCGCCCCCCGTCGGTTATCCCCTATATTAAATAACTTCCAATACTATCCGGCATTTTAAAGCAGGATTAATTTGTTCCTGTGGTTGTGATTCTGTGATTTCGTATCTATATCTCTGCCCTGGTGCAGTATGGACAGTATTTTTTCCACTGGAGACCTGTCCCCTCCCTCTCACTTCTGTGCTTGGAACGCTCTGGGCAACGTTAGAGATAGAAACAAGAAACAGAGGTTCTATTTACACCATCGGTGCCAGATATTCGAAAAAAGATGGACCTCCACCCCGGAGAAAATTGGAGATCAAGTTGAAATCCAAATTTGCTTTTTTCCCCTTGATTTGTTTTCCGTGCTGAGCACCAATACTACCAACCGGTGAACAGTCGTGTTTATTTCAGTTACCGTGTGGTCGTAATTTGTGATGAGCCCCGGTCCCTTTCAAATTGTATCATTATTTATGTACGGTCCTTATATTTTAAATGACGTTTCACATTCATCTAGTGATGGCCGATTTTCATTCGAATAATCGATTAATCGATTAACGAACCGAAAAGTAAAATATTTGTAAACGGTTATAGCATGCCGAAATAAGAATTAACATCTCCAGAGGATCATCACCCATCGTTTCAAATATGTGCTACACTCTCATTGGTGAAAAAATGACAGCAAAGCGAAAAATTAATCGATTAACGAACCGAAAAGTAAAATATTTGTAAACGGTTATAGCATGCCGAAATAAGAATTAACATCTCCATCATCATCATCACCCATCGTTTCAAATATGTGCTACACTCTCATTGGTGAAAAAATGACAGCAAAGCGAAAAAAAAAAAACGATTAGTTGTTAATCGAGTAATTGAAAAATGGGACATCTCTTATTTTGGTGTGATTGTTTTGATAAAAATGAGCGAAAAATTTCATCTCTACCGAGGGGGCAGCAAAACCATAAAATTCCCTTGAATACGGGGGGTATTCATTGGATGAAAGGGACCGTGAAAGAGGACACTAAAATAGAAAGTTTTTCTTACGACAGTTTCATCTTAGTATTCATCTTTGATCATCAGCTCCCAACCTGGACCCTACCTATCGACCCATCAACTCATGAACCGGGGACCAACGGCTTTACTTCCCTTCCGAAGGAAGGCGTGATCAGAGATGTTATGCTTCAGAACATCCCGACGGCGCCTACTGGGATTGAACCATTGAACCCAGGCCTGATGGGCTGAGAGGTAAATCCAAATTTGCTGTTATGATATAACTTTTTTTTATTATTTCAGTTGACCTTGTATGGATTAATGGTTTTGTCATTCTATCCTTTAAAAAAATCGAAAGGTGCATTTTATGACGTTAAAAAGTTTAGCACGTTTCTTCGGGACCTTCTGGCTTAGACTGTGTTCCATTTGGTGAATTTTCACTTAAATTTGACAGATGGAAAATTTTCAAATAAACCTGCTATTCCAGCAGACTTATTTCTGACAGACAAGGAATCAACTTTGACAGACGCTTTCTCGAAAATCGGCCGATCAACAACAGAGGAATTTTCGAACATCTTAATTTATTTTCGAAGTGTCAAATTTAAGTGAAAATTTTGCAAATGGAACACAGCCTTAAGGCTCACGCACATTAGATCCGGATTGGACGCGTTGCAGCAAAGTGACAGCTGAATCTATTGTCTAACTGTCAAATTTACGTCAACGCAACGCAAACGGATCTAATGTGGGTGGCCCTTTAGAGTTATCTCCGACTTCTCGCAAAAAATACGGTGCAAACGAACCAATTACTAGCATGCGTAAAATTTTTAAAAGATGTTCTAATTTTTTTGACTTCAATGCTTCTCATGCTAGCCTTAAGTATTTATTCGATAATGTTTTATTATCCTGATTAAATAAATATTAATGTTTCCTGAATTAGTTTAAGCATATATGTATCTGTAGGATTTAATGTTATCTGTTGATATGACAAGAAGAGGTTTTCCGCCCACTTGAGGAGAGGCAAGATCAGGCTTGCTTCCACTCAGTTGCTATTAAAAAACGATTTTCGGAATTTTTGAATCCATCTAATGATTATATTTAATAATAAATTATAATAATATTTTGTTCTTGGTAGATACAAGAAGACGTTCAAAAGCCAAGTGTTTGACACATAAAACCAGTAAAAGTCGCTTTCAGATAGTAACAATCAACGATTTTTTTCGACTCGCCAGCGCTCACTCTGAGTGAACGCTCACGAATAATAAAATCGCTGATTGTGACACTCTGAAAGCAAAATTGACAGGTTTCAAGTGTCAAACACATACTTTACAACCTCTTCTTTAAACATACAAGTATAACATATCATAATAACATCTAATGATTTTATAATTCCGAAAAACAATTTTATAGCAAGTAAGTGGAAGCAACCCTGGGCAAGATAAGTCCTTCTGAAGTGGACTTTTACCTTTCGAATAAATACAGTACCAACATTTCAAAAGGGCGAAACTGACAAATGTAAACAAACTAAGTTTTTTTTAAATAAATAGACAGCAAGTGATCCAATACTATGAACAATTTCATAAAATTTCACAAAAAAAACATATTTTGTAGTTTACTATAGTGAAGTTAATTTCGCCCCTCAGTTTATTCGCAAACAGTGAGGGAGAAACCAACAATTAATACGAAACTATCGATTTTAAATTGGCTCACTACTTGACTAGCCTATTGGTCCCAAGCAAACGATTAACGTATCCCATTCTAGTCGAAATTCTAGTACTACAAATGTTTGTTTTGATTCGCTATGAAAGTTTGACAGATAAAATGATGGGTTAGTGGATTTTCCTATGTTTCGAGGGATGAATCGATTAGCTTGGGCCCGAAGAAAGTACCAGAGCTGAGCCAAAAAGTTGAGCACATTTCTTCGGGGCCTACTAGTCTTAGAGTTGCCTCTATGGAGAACCTGCATCCAGGTTTGCATTGTGGCCTGATTTTTTTTTCTTGATTTGTTTTCCGTCGATCTTGTTTTCCGTGCTGAGCACCAATGCTACCGACGCCAGGGAGGCAGCTCCCACACCTGGACCCTACCTATCGACCCATCAACTCATGAACCGGGGACCAACGGCTTTACTTCCCATCCGAAGGAAGGCGTGATCAGAGATGTTATGCCTCAGAACATTCCGGCGGCGCCGACTAGGATTGAACCCAGACCTGCTAGGGTGAGAGGTAGGATAGGACTGAGATTAACATGTTTAGCGCTTCCTGGTGGTTCGGCCGGTTGGTAGCTGTCTTCGTGTGCCGGATTGCGTGTTCATGTCTGGAGCTCAAAAACAGGCAATGTTAGTGAATTGTTCAGCTTCAAATCACTGAAACATCTGGAAGTCGATTCCGTGTCAGTTTCTACACTCTTCCAGATGTTTCATTTATTTCCACAAAAATTTTCTATTACCACACAGATTTCCAAACAAGTAAGGGCGCAATGTGAAACGGATGAGGATGACTCAAGCAAGACCGACGTTAAATAAAGGAAAGAAAGAAAGAAAGAAAATTTAACTCGGCAAATGGTTCACAGCCTAAAGAAAACGAAAGAAACCCACGATCATGCTTGGTATGCACAGTTGTAAACACCAACTGCTCATTTGTTAATAACTTTTCACTCAGTTGTTGAAATTTGTTTTTCTTTAAAGTAATTGATAGATTAGGATCAAAGCTTACTATAGATATGCAAAGAGTAGGTAAATCTTAAAATTTGAATCAACACTAATGAATTTTTATACTTTAAGTCCGAAATGTGCAGCGAGCATTTCTCACTTCATTTTTACAACGCAAAAACAAATACAGTTTATTACTAGAATTAAAATCTACTTTTTTTACGTACCTTTAACAAGCTTAAACTTTATTCTATCTACTGCTTCAAAAAAAAAACTATGTTTTATCAACTGTGTGCAAAGTTATTAGCAAATGAGCAGTTCGTGACCAAAACTGTGTATGCCAAGCATGCCCAGGATATAAAATTTGTGCAAAAGGGCGCAATTGAATCCGAAAAAAATTAGGCGCTGTCAGTGGGGCCAAATTGACAGTTTGTCAAAAAAAAGGTACAAAAACAAAAGGACGTAATCAAAATTGATGAATATAAGGGCAAAATCTAATTTTGAGGATTTTTAACACTAAAAAATATAAACTACTATGAACTGATAAAAAATATAAACTACTATGAACTGATAAAAAATATAAACTACAATTAACTGATTAACAACCCGCAGAAAAAATATTATCGAAATAAAAATATTTGAGGTAAATTTATAAACGTAAACTCAGTTTGTTCTGGCCACAAAAATAAATTAGATTGATTTCAAACGTATTTTATGTTTAAAGCCATTTGACATCAATGTTTAAAATAAAAATCATGTCACGTTTATTTTAAAAATATTCGTATTGAAAATAACCGTGAATATTTTTGTTTGCTTTGACCTCGGCTTTGACAGCTTTGTAATCGAAAATAAATATTTTTATTTTAAACATGATTTTCAATTTTATTTTAAACGTATTTTATGTTCATGGTGATTTTCTAATTATTATTAAAAATTATTTTCGAATACACGATGAATCAAAGAAAAGTGCGCGTTAAATCCTGGGGTGGACGTGCTGTCAAATCAGCCTTTTTAATTCTTGTATGAAATTGGTCCCAAACGTAAACAAACCCTGTAGGTTTCTTATGGCTTGATCCAGTTATGCGAGGTCGGCGACAATTGCTGTCAAATACAATTGATATTTCGATATTGTTGAAATAAACATCAAATCTCATTAATTGAGCCTCACTGCGAGAATAAACTCACGTGCGAATGAGGCAAACAACATTCACGCTTGAGATTCTCATGCATATTCACGCACTCACACTCACAACGCCAAAACATCATTCCAGCTTTAAACTCATAAAAACTACGTCAATTGATGTCATGCCTATACATGTTGTGTTAGTTTTCCATTATCATTATCATATCATCCATTTTGAAGTAAAGTAGGTTTACCCATTAAATGGGTAAAAAATACCCATTAATGAGTAACGTTTACCCACTAATGGGTAACAATTACTCATTTATGTGTATATTTTTTACCCATTAAATAGGTTAACCTACTTTACTTCAGAATGGGTGCAATTGTACCCATTAATGGGTACTTTCCAGTTACAGTGTATTAAATTTTATTTGGTGAATTTTCACTTATCTTTGACAGAAGGAAAATTTTCAAATAAACCTGCTAAAACAGCAAAATTATTTCTGACAGGCAAGGTATCAGTTTTGACAGACCCGTTCTCAAAAATCGGCCGATCAACAACAGATGGATTTTCAAACATTTTAAATTATTTTCATAGTTTCAAATTTAAGAGAAAACTTTACCAAATGGAACACAGTTTAAGCACAAACGAAGTGACAGACGACTAACTGGCGAAGAAATCCATTAAAATAATGTGGTTCGCTGTAATAGAATTTTATTAGAAGCTTGTGCCATCAGCCACCAGATGGGCTAGTATTTTTGTTTTGATTTGAACAAAGTTGATTTTATGTGCGATGATCTTTGACAGTGTGCAAAGAGTGTATCATTTTGTCATTTTTTTATGCATTTCAGTTTTGAGTAGAGTGAAAGAGATAGAACCAAAACATTCTAGTACATTTGGTGAAAATGCTAGTACAATCCAGTAGTAGACCCAAAATAGCACCGACAAACCGACGAGACAGCCCATACAAGCTTCTTTCCAATTCTTGCCCATGACGCCGTATTTGAAATACATTAAACACTACCGACATCTACTCATCCTATCGCGTCATCCATGAGTTAGGACACGAACCCACGTATAATTTATGTTGCCTTTGTTTGCGTCTCCCCTCGTTTGACAGGTCTTATAGCCCGTTTAAAGTTCGAATCGCTCGTCTGACAATTCGAATTGTGGACAAACGAAATGCTCATGTGGCATGTCGGTTCGTCGGTGGTAGTAGCAACAATCAATACGAAACTAACGATTTTTAACTGGCTCACTACTATTGGTCCCAACACGCAGAAAAAACTATAGTCGTAACAAAAATATTTGAGGTAAATTTAAACGTAAACTCAGTTTGTTCTGGCCACAAACATAAGTTAGGTTGATTTCAAACGTATTCCATGTTTGAAGTCATGTGAAATCAATGTTTAAAATAAAAATAATGTTACGTTTATTTCAAAAATATTCGTGTTGAAAATAAACGTATT
The DNA here is from genome assembly GCF_037179485.1 of Ochlerotatus camptorhynchus. Classification (NCBI taxonomy): domain Eukaryota; kingdom Metazoa; phylum Arthropoda; class Insecta; order Diptera; family Culicidae; genus Ochlerotatus; species Ochlerotatus camptorhynchus. The sequence goes on from NW_027040950.1 coordinate 57,186, forward strand.
TATTTTTGTTTGGTTTGACAGCTATGCGAACAATCATAAATATGTTTATTTTGGAATTATTTTAGTAGTTGAGTGCAAGGTAAAGCAAAATAAAACGGTTTGCAAAGAAATGAAAAAAAAGATCTTCGGGCAGGGCATCTTAATTCCTACTCTTTTTCGGGTGCGATTAAGGGTGACCTGTGGGTATTGGGGTCCTGGTCCGGGATGCGAGGACCCGTCGGGGTGGGTGTCCGGGGGTTCCAGTTCAGTGGAACCGGTGAAAATTTGTTATTAGCGTCGTTTTGCCGTTTCTGCCTCGGTTTCTGCCACTGGTCCTCATACCGGTTTCTTTCCATGTTCGATATCGGAGGAGGATCCGGAATGGATTCGGAATGGATGGCCGTTTTCTGTTGAGGTTGAGCAAAGCTGGGGCAACTTTTTCCGAATGTAACAAGAAGGAAATAAAAAGGCATGACACGCTTAAAACCGTTTACGCAAATCCTATATTGTTGAAATAAACATGCTTTTGAATTTAATTCAAACATAAATATTTTAGTTTTAAACATGCTTTCAATTCACTTTGAATAATTCATAAACATTTATATTTTTGTTTTTAAATGAACAAAATTCGTATCCGTGAAGCAAATCGATTAACGTACCCCATTCTAGTATAAATTCCAGTACTACGCTATGTTTGTTTTGATTTACTATGAAATTTTGACAGATAAAATGAGGGGTTCGTGGCTTTTCCTATGTTTCTTTCATAACGAATCAAACAATCATAGTGTAGTACTAGAATTTCGTCTAGAAGGGGGTTCGTTAATCAATTTGCTTGGGACCAACAGGCTAGTCACGCAGTGAGCCAATTTAAAATCCTTAGTTTCCACCGGTTGGTAGTAGCACAAACGAAGTGACAGACGGAGCGGCTCGAAAACTTTGGTGACTAACCTGCTATTTCAATTTTTCAGTGTACCACATGGCAACACCACTACTACTAGATTGTACTACATGGCAACACTACTACTGGATTGTACTAGCATTTTCACCAAATGTTTAAGAATGTTTTGGTTCTATCTCTTTCACTCTACTCAAAACTGAAATGCATAAAAAAATGACAAAATGATACACTCTTTGCACACTGTCAAAGAATCTTTATACACAAAATCAACTTTGTTCAAATCAAAACAAAAAACTAACCCATCTGGTGGATGATGGCATAAGCTTCCAAGAAAATTCTATTACAGTGAACCACATTATTTAAATGGATTTCTTCGCCAGTTAGTCGTCTGTCACTTCGTTTGTGGTAGTAGTGTTGCCAAGAGTGTTGCCATGTGGTACACTGAAAAATTGCAATAGCAGGTTCGTCACCATAGTTTTCGAGCCGCTCCTCTGTCACTTTGTTTGTGGTTTAAGTATATCGGTAACTCTAAGACTGGAAGGCCCCGAAGAGACGTGCTCATCTTTTTGACTCAGCTCCGGTACTATGTTCGGTCCCAAGCTAAACGATGCACCCCTCGAAACATAGGAAAATTCACGAACCCCTGATTTTATCTGTCAAACTTTCATAGCGAATCAAAACAAACATAGTGTAGTACTAGAATTTCGACTAGAATGGGGTACGCTTATAGATGTACTTGGGACTAATAGCAACCGGTGGAACTAACGATTTTAAATTGGCTCACTACTTGACTAGCCTGTTGGTCCCAAGTAAATCGATTAACGTACCCCATTCTAGCCGAAATTCTAATACTACACTATGTTTGTTTTGATTCGCTATGAAAATGTGACAGATGAAATGAGGGGTTCGTGGATTTAAAAATTTAACTAAACGCAGGCAACGGCTGTAATTAAATTAATTCCATTAACTACTGCTTCAATTAGATTAATTACACAATAAAGAACATTAACTACTCTTTAACTCCATTAATTATAGTTGAAATTTCGTAATTAAAGTACATTAATTACATTTTCAATACTTTTAATTACATTAATTATGGATAGATAATTTTAATTACCGTCAGTACTACTTCAAAACGCAGTAATTACTTTAAGTACTTTTGATTGCATTTTAAATTCAACGCACCGGTTCTTTGTAATGCGTGCCCCTCGGAGCCAATTTAAAATCGTTAGTTTCCACTGGTTGGTTTAAGGCTGTGTTCCATTTGATCTCGCATTTGATGAATTTTCACTAAAATTTGACAGATACAAAATTTTCAAACAAACCTGATATTGTACCAGACTTATTTCTGACAGACCAGGAATCAATTAACCACTTTATTCGAGCACTTAAAATGATTTTTTCTTCTAGAACCTCGAGAAAAGTAGCCAACATTTGTGCGTTTAATAAAAAAATAGAAATTATTTGGTCCAGTTTTGTGAAATCGCTGGTAGAAAGTCACGCCAAAACTGCTTGACAAAGAGGTAAATTTTGACAAACACATTCTCGAAAATCGGAGATCAACAAAAGAGGGATTATCGATCATTATAATTTATTTTCGAAGTGTCACATTTAAATGAAAACTTACCAAATTTAACTCGTATTTAAAAGTGACATTTCGAAAGATATTTTCCATGTTCGAAAATCCCTGTGTTATATCGATCGACCGATTTTCGAGCAGAACTCAGCCACGGTTGTCAAAATCTAACTTTTTGTCTGTCACACAACCACGATCGGATAGCAGGGTTAAACCTAAGGCTCTGAACCATTTGGTGGATTTTTAACTTTTGGTTAAAATTTGACAGATGGAAAGTTATCGATTAACCCTGCTATCCGAGTATGGTTATTTTTAACAGACAAGAAGTTAAATTTTGAAAACCGTCGCTCGAAAACCGGTCG